>NC_071286.1:27004459-27008724 GCF_943735745.2 Anopheles bellator
GGTCCGACGGAGGAGAAAAGTCATAAAGTACACTTTCTTTGATCAAGTGAAAAACCGGTTCCGCCGCCAGTGACATTGATAACTGGCTCTTCGGTGGCTGCCCGGACCCTCCGGAGCAAAGCGGTGTCTTAGCGAGAGCGGTGCGGTGTCCGTTAGGCACACGCTACAAATGGTTCACTGTTGGGCGGCGGCGGCGTCAGCGGTGGCATGCAACTGCGCAATGCTGCAGGACCGCATTCCGGTCGTCGACGGCGACACGGCGATGGGCCCTTCCGCGCCATTGGCGAGGTTAATTTATGACCCTAGCCACCGGCGGCGCACCTTGGAGTCTCGATGGAGCGAAGGTTCCGCGCGTGCCACGTGGCCTACGTCGCCCGGGGAGACGAAGGGGGGTTGATGTAATCGAATCGTCAGCTCGTTGCGGCCCCGTGAAGATACCGGCGGTCGGTCGTCGTATCATCGGCTCAGATCGTTCGTAATGCTGAGCCCAGGCGACCAGGTGATAAATGGAAGTGCCGTACCTAATTCTCAGTACTCTGACATTGGCCATCCCGAGCCGGCATCCCGAGCCCTTGCCTGACTGACGGATTCACAGCGCAAATCTTGCGGATCTTGCGACCATAAATATGACATCGGCACTGGCATGTAACGATATGCATTACGCAACCGGCCACCGGGTTGCGTGTGAGGTACCGTATCCGGCTGACGCTCGCGGGAATCGAAAATTTGTCTCCGTCAGCCTCAGTGCTTAGCGATCACTCCGAAGACGTCCGTCAGTGTGACGTCAGGTTGAAAGGGATAAAAGTTCCACTCGATTTCGCGCGGGTTCCCACTTTGCATACAATGGCCTCCGGTCGGCAGTCACGTGCCGTGCCAGATTCCGAGTGGCTTCCGGCCACCGTCGCATCATCATCATCGCCCAGCGATCCGCGATAGAGTCATTTCGGTCCGATCGGACCAAACAACCCTCCAAGTAATCAGCGGCGACGATCGGCTGTGGTGTGGCCGTGAAAAGGAGGAAGACTTATTAGGTGGAGGCTTTTATTTTTCTCCCCTTATTCCCCCAACGTGTAACTCATTTCGTTCGTGATGCTTTTTAATGACTTCATTCGCTCGATAATTATCATTCTGATTGCGGCAACGATGATCGGCAATCATCCGGCAGAACGCTCCAGAACGATGCCCGGATGCCGGCAAGATGGGTTGGGCTGCCCCCTTTTTCGGATACTCCGGGCGCGTTGGGCGCAGTAAATTAATTATCTTCTCCGTCGCTGATGACGGTTGGCCATAAAAAAGCTCCATCCGCCACCATCTTCGATTCCCAATCGGACGTTCGGACGGGCGCTTCGAGTGGCGTTCTAGAGAATAATTCTCGAGCACCAGACAACTTCAACTTCAGCTCGTCTGATTGGGTGATGACGCCGGCCGGGAAATGGAATGGCACTGGGTCTCGGTTGTGGGGGCGTCGCTTTGGACGAGGTCCACCACGTGGCTTCCGCTAACGATTGTTTACGCGTCGAGTCTTTAGTCACGTCGCCGAGGCCACCGCCGCATGGGTAAGTTCATTAGCGGCAGCGTCAGAGTGCTTCCGGCTGCCTGACCGAAGACTGACAGCGCCGTGATCGCGCCCAGATAGAAGTCAAAGTCTCCGGCCGGCCATTGTTTGGTTTCCACACTCGTGCTCGCGTTGGTTGCGTTGTTTGCGCTCGCAAACTGCATCTCGGGGACTTCGCCGATGGTGGCGGTTTGTCCTGGAACGGCGGCATCGGTGGCGGCCATTTTTGTGCCTTTTCAGCACCCTTCAGGGCGCGATGCTGCGCCGTGCGGATTTTAATTTATTTTCACTCCAAAAGCTGTCCACGCGGCGAAAGGTTTGATTTTCTAGCCCGACCGACCGACCCGATCGGATCGGGCGGACGGACCTCCCTCGGGGTCCTTCGAAGGCAGAGCAACATCTAACTTCCCCGGCAGGACACTTGTCTGGCCGGTGTTTGGACGAGGCCACCAGCTATCGGGCCCGTTCCTATCGGCCGATAGGCCATCCCGACGGCTGGCTCCGAACCCTCCGGCAAGCGGGTCCATAATGGAGCCATCACATTTGATTTTACCGAAACCTCATTTCAATTTCACACAAGCGACTGCGGGCGCCACCACTACTCTCCGGCCAGGCGAAGCCACAGCAGGATCCGCCGACAGGCGGATTGGTGAAGTGGTTTGTGATACCAATTGTTTACCGCCCCGGGGCCTCTGGGCCTCTGCCATCGAACAGTCGGAGACTTGGAGGCGACGTCTCGACGCCGGCCCGGCCTTCGCCTGGCCGTTGGAGTTGCGGTTGCGTCGGCGGTGCGGTTTGGGAACATTTATCATCACATCCGCATCTCGAGCGGGGTTGTCTACGGACGAAAGACTCGAGGATTATTTCGCTTCTCGCCATGACGCAGCAAACAACAATGGGTGGCGGCGGCCGGGCTTTTGCCGCCTGTCGGAAGTAGTGAGTTTGGCCATTATGGACTTGAACCTGGAATGAGGATTCAACTCGATCTCGGTGGCAGTAATGGCTCGGCTTCCTAGTGGCTCGTGATAAAGTGAATGTCAACTTTTTCCCCGACACCGACCGGAAGACCCGGATAGTTGCGTGGAGGCTGGAGGCTGCTGGAGACGTGATGCCAGTTCAGGGTTAGGAATGCGGGCCGCTCCGGCTACACAGAATGTATCAATTTTCATTTAAAAGACGGCCAAGTACGCATACCACGCGGCCTTCGATCGAATGCGGGCTGATATGCAAACAAAGGACATTCCGGAAGTGTGGATACTCCCTCGGATCGGAGTCAGATCGGAGTAGTTTATTTGTGGAAGCTAAATTAATCCGTGAACCTTCCCATGGGGTCGTCCAACGAACGGATTCAAATGTTATTGAATCCGAAAGTTTTCCCACTTCCGGAAGCGGAAGCGGAATGTCGGAATGAAGCTTAGCCGTTTTGGCAAAATACAAAGACCGCGTCCCCGTTCCCGTCAGAATCCAGTCCGTCGTAGGCTCGTCATTAGACGTGGGACCTAACTGTCCCTGCTTTCGGCACTTCCGGTGCGAAACGATTACGTCGTTGTGGGGAGCAAAAACCCAACGACCCAAGGCGCTGCTTCTGACGATCTTCTGGGTTCCGGGAGGGCGACCTTCACGGCTCGTCGGTGGTGTCATCCCGACACATCCTCGTTTTGCTCCACTTTTTGCCACTCGCGCGTTGAGCCGACGTGTGGCCAAAGCGACGATGCATCCTTACGACGTCACGGCGAGGTGTTTCGTTTCGCTTGGTGTGCATTCCAGGCCCTTGCCTCTTTCTGCCGCTCTGTGTTAGGAATGAATATCCTTCTTGAGCCCTCGAGTTCTTGGGCCGGGTGGTCCCGGAAAAGCGGCCACTTTTCATGCGCTGATAAAAGGCGCTGTGTACCGAGGCGTCCCGGGGAGCAATCATCAGAGCCGCCTGGCCTGGGTGGCAGTAAATCATGGGAGCTTTTGGACTATAATTTATCTTTCCCCAAACACACACACAGCCACACACGGGATCACACACGGGAAACTGCTTTTGCCGCAATTCGGTGCCACTGCCGAGGAATGCACTCTTCGGTACCAAAGACTTACCAGGGGGAGGACTAGCCCAAGATGGTGGCCGAGGAATGCATCCACGCTCTCATCGGTGCATCCTTGTTGCCGGGCGGGAAGGAAACGTTTAGCCCTCCGCTCCGCAAATCGTTGGGCAATTTCATCGGGAAGCGACCCCACTTCCTGTGAAGGCTGTCGTGGTCCGTGAGCTGCCAGTATTTATTGCTCACCTTTTTTTTTTCTCCGCTTCTTCACCGTATGAATATTGTGTGGAACTTAAATCGACAAGTCCAGAGTAGGGGACCCACTTGAGCCCCCCCTCCGGTTGGGTTATCGAGAGGCTTATCTGGACACCGTGTGGCCACCGCGACTAGCGAAGGCCATCCACCGGTCGGTGGCCGGCGGATAGTTATTGGATGCTTCTACCCATCAATTATCAGCACCTTCTAACGGCCACGTAACGTCGTTCGGGCCTCATGAGATCATCCTCGGAATGGCACGTACGGCGTTCAAGTACCCCCCCGAGGGGGTCTCTTCTTCCGATACGATGACTCCGCGATGCTCTCAAGGCTCTTTCTGTGTTCTCGCTCGCTCTCTCACTAGCGCGCGCGGCAATTACCAACTCGGGTTCTAGATAGAATCGCGGAGATTACGAGAACAGCCACAG
>NC_071286.1:27013724-27130585 GCF_943735745.2 Anopheles bellator
GGAAGCCTGGCTGGAGAAGCTTTTGCAAGAAGCCAGATCGCCTACGGCTGACCAGGCGCTGCAATCTTGGCTGCAGCGGGGCGGACGACGAAATCAGATCTTCATAATTGAGGAAGAAAACTATTATACTTGCAGAAAAGTTTGCCCGGCCCCGGACTTTTGCTCTCGACCGGTGCCCGACCGACCTACGGGCCACGAGGGGTTTCCTGGAAGGCCCACACCGTACCGCAAGACCGACCCCGTCGTAGATGATCGATTTTCTATGAATTTATACCAAACGCTTTAACTTTGACCAGTGAGGGCACCACGTGGGAAAACTTTTCCCACATGCATGCTTTTGGCCTGCCGGTGCAGATACGAGATGGGAGCTCAAAGCGAAACTAATTCGCTTGCAGTTAGTTTGGCAGATCGGATGAGCCAAAGTTTGCCAATCGGCGAAATCGGACATTCCCCTATGCTGCCACCAATTATCCGAGCCGATATGGTTCTGGCTGGAGGTGGCCGGCGAAGCCGTTCTGGAATTTCTTCTGGATCTTTCGCTCCCTGTGGAACTCACCCAGGACACCCAGGTTAAGATCAGCGCACCCAGCCTTTCTAATTGATCACGAAGCATTTCCCAGAAATCGTGAGGCTTTCATCGCGCAAAAGCATCATTAAATTGGCGCTCGTCGTCGCCACTATCCTTTTCATTACTTAGGACCCCCCTTTCGGCAGGCCCCTTTCGCTTGCGTGTCCTGGCGAAACAATGAGCGGCCCATAATTGAGTCGGGAAGACTTATTATCCCTTTTTCGCCGAACGGGAAAGCTCATACTTTGGCCCACGGTTCTCAAAAGAATACTTAAACTTCGCCAAGACCGGCGTCCCGTCCCGTCGTGGAGGAAAGGATAGGAAACTGGGCGAGGGCGGAAACCCCCGGAAGGCTACTTGTACTCGTTTAACTGCATTTCGGTAGCGGTCTCCTAAGCCAGCGTCACAGCGCACGGAAACTCAACCGGGGCGAGCGCTCGGCACCGCAACGGTTCTAATTAATTGAGTTGCTAAGAAGAAGGCTTGCCCCCGGACCCGGCTGGCTGGTTACTCCGGCTTCCGGTATTCCGTTCACGCTTAGCACGCCATTGTGAGGGGCGCTCTCGGAAGCCCCACGAAGCAAACATTCCTTCGTCCAAGTAAAGTCCATCATCGGACAAGATGGGACGGACTTACGGGTCCGTCGGACGGCTTTGTTGCGAAACGATGCCGCAGACTACTTCGATTGCATGCTGCAACTGCACCGTCCGGCTCGGGCGACGTGAAGCGACAAAATGATGCTTGAAGATGCGGAGCATATTCGTCTTCCGGCCGCATAATGCGCTGATGGTTATCCGATTAACTGGCAGAAGCCCGTGTGGCAGCATCCCTGCGTGCCATGTGTTTTGCGGTGAACCAGCAGCCCATTACAGGCCCGTTCTGGCCGAGCCCGAGTTGAAGGGCTAACTTTTTCGAGCTCTATCGTCGCCGAAAGCACGAGCGTTCTGCTAAGCCTCGTCCTAGCTTCGGCCACAGGACGATGCATCATCCATCCCCGTATCTGCAGGGCGCACTGTATTGAATGCTGGCCGGGCGCAGCCCGACATACGGACCCCGGCTTCCGGAGGGAGCGCGGTGAGAAATTTTATCGGATTCAGTTGCTAATGAAATTAGTTTCGTTATGACAGAGTGGGCTGTGCCGAGCGAACCACCGGCCACCGGCCGATCCGGTAATCCCGGAAGCGGAATTATAGCGTCCCGCTTCACTGTGGCATTCACCGGCGCAGATCCTTTGGGTTGCGCCCGGTAACATTCGTGTGTGCCACCGTTCCGTGGCCAGGCGTGAAACTCGGGACTAATTAGAAACAATATGCCAAACGTTTGGCACAATGACTCCGCCGTGTCCGGTCGTCTCTAATCAGAGAATATTTCAATTTCACCACCGAAGGATGAATCTAGTCGGTCCCCTCATCCGTGTAGTTAGTGATGCTCATTTATAATGAGTTTCTACTAATGTCATGCGCCTTTTAATTACAAACACCGGTCGGTCTGACGAGCGGATTCGTACGGTTATTTTTCGGAAATTGGGAAATACGAAACCTATTCCAATCACGTGCTGTGGTGATGATCAAATTTGCTGAGGTTAGCCCGCTGCTGGATGTCAAATTCCCTCTCGACGCAAAACGGTCCCGGAAGTGTGCGCACGAGATCTCATCGCAAGAGCATAATAAGCCTCCGGCGTTTGAAGATCGCGCGCATCATTAAGCCGGCCGGGATGATTGGCACTCGACGACCGTCCGTAGCCCATAAGGACCGCCGGGGTCTCGAGTCCGGGTCCTCCATCCACGTAAACTGGCAATTCATCGCCACAAATCAGCCATAGCTTCGTAGCATAGCGAAGCAGCGGCTGGCAGAAGCTACCACTTCAATTATGTTTTTATCGCGGTTTCGCTCCCGTGTCCCAAGGTCACATTCATCTGGCGCGGTAGCACTCGGAGCCGTCAAATTGAGCGAACTGTGAAGAGCCCGGAAAGCACCGGTGGCACCATAAATGACGAACTTCACGCCCGAGTCTCTTGGTCGATTGGCCGAGACTTGGTGCAGCATCGTCAAGCAAACGGCACATCAGGCAGAGCAAAGTTCTGCGGCAGAACTATACTCACCGTAATGAAACAGCAAAGTTCACCTGGCGCCCTCACTTATGCTTATCAGTTTCACTCCTTTAACCTAACCGGCTGCTCCGGGCGAGATAACACATAATGAGCCCGGGCACCCGGTAAACGTAAACAGATTCGAAAGGCACACACGCGGCATTACTTCAGGTTGAGGTGCGTTTGGAGGTTCCAGTGCTGATTTTTCAAGGCCACCAGGGGGGCGTTCTTACTCTCCCTCCAAATGAAACGCCGCACCCGACGCCGTGTAGTGGTGGCCCATTCTCACTGCACAATCACGGGACGGAGACCGACGTCTGGGCCAGTACAACATCCCCGTTACTCCGAAGCCGTCTCCGCTGCTGACTGCACCGCATTTGGCGCATAAAGTGCAGCAATTACAGCGTGAAATAGAACGCGGAATACGAGTCGTTCTTTTGCTAGGACGAAGGTTACGTCAGGGAATCGACGCAGGTTGAAGTAATGACGCTCGCACGTGGCTCGATGGGTGCGCAACTTTGTGAGAATTTTTCTCGATTCTAGGAACCGGCAACCGGGCTATGCTTTGGTCGCGCTTTTTTTATCGGTGCCATGGTTGGCCATGAGTTGAACACCTCGAATGACAGCCGAAAGAAACGGGTCGTTGATTGATGTGAAGATAGGTAAACAAATTGAAATGAGGTTCTTAGGGTTTAATTCTTCACCCAAAGATTATCGCTCGCACGGCCAGAACGAGAAAAAACCGGACCTCCAATCAAGACACGCAGCCTGCCTGCCGGATCATGAGCCGCGGAACGATACAAGCATCTGCTTCGCCGTTTTGCTCATTTTCCGCCATCGTTTTGTCTTCAATTGTGGTGGAATCTTTGCAGACCGGTGGGTCAAGTTTGCCATCTACAGAACAGAACCAGAGGACGACGAGGGTCTATCTGAGGGCCTTTGTTAGCTCGGAAACTGAACTTTAACTCGAGCCGAGGTAATGAGTCACGATCACAGGAAAGGTGAAGAGGTCCTCCCGTATAGCGGCCGGGTTGCATATTGTATGATTGATGATGTAAACCGATGCGCGTGGCCCTGTGCGTTGGGTAAGAATTCTCGGTAGAGCAAACAGGCCGTGGTAGGCCGCGGCAGGTCAAGACTAAAAACGAGCGAAAAACACAAGAAACATAACATTCTACTCCCGCGAGGTCCGCCATCCGCCCGAGTCCTCGCTGCACATACGCACCCTGCGGCGGCCAAGTAAAAAAACCGATCCCTGGAACCGCGAGCCGGACAGGACGGTTGGAAGGAACACTCATACACAGGTACCACGTGTAGGCACGAAGAAACACAAAGAAAAACCCGCGACCCACGGCGGATGGGCAGCAATGGCGGCCGCTCAAAACATCACAAGTCCATTGTGAACTCCGAGGAGTCTGCAGGCCGTTTTTTGCCGGCAAAGCCCAGAATCGCGCCCGAGGAGGCAAGCGAATCGAATCATCATCTTTTGATATGCGTCTGTGCTTCGGCGAGGTTTGTTTGTGTTGTTCCGCCGTATACTTTCCTTCGGCCATTTCCTATGCTCGCCCGATTCTAATCGCTCGCTGGGCACAAGCGGATAATTCCGGCCAGTTCGCATATCGCGCATCTCGCGGTGTTTCTTTCTCGCTCACACTTGCGCAGCCCGATTTTGTTTCGATTTCTGTTGATGCTCCACGTATGGCACGGCCCTCAGATCCAGAGCAGAGCAGAAGAAACCGTAAAGCTGGAAGAACAGCAGGACAGGAGGATGGGCTGGCAGAGGCCCAATGCCGGTTGTTGGGTTGTTTAAAGTTATTCCTGCTTCGAATTCCTTTCGTGTCGGTCATCGTTTGAAGCGGAGAGCTGGGGCGAGAGCCAAATTCTAATCTGATGCTTTACATGCATTTCAACTTTTCGCTGAAGTCATTACTCTACAAATTTGGACCAAAAAGAAAAACATCATCTACCATGTTACAGTTCGTGCGCTCGGAAACGGGCACTGCTCCAAGCAGCAAGTTGATGGACAAACTTCTGCGTGTTCCTGCGTGCTCAAGAAAACCCCCGGCTGAGATGTATATTAATATTTTTCACCTACACACAGCGACCTGCGAATGGTGATATGGCGTTTATCTTTTCGGTGCCCCCGATGCCGTTATATAACGTACGGGGTCCAGAAAACTGCGCAGATGCCGCAGATACGCCGGTATATTATTCAACCAACTCGCTTTCGAATCAACGCACGACTTCGCGTATCTGCGCGCTGCTTGGTCCGTCCGAACAGGAATATCACCATTTTACAACTCGATCATCACTTGTTTACCTAATATTTAACACGCCCTCCCGGGGTGGGATGGTAACGAAATAAAAAAAGGGACGCAGGCCCCAGTATTCGGTCAGCGCGTCCACCAGCGGGTTGTTTACCGAGACCATCGAGTAAATAGTGGGCCGAATTGTGAGCCCGAAAGCTTGTCACGATTTCTGTCACTACCGGATCGAACCACAATATTTGGGCCGTGAGTCAGCGAGAGAAAGCCCGGTTGATTGCCCAGATCAACCGGGATGGTTTCTCTGGGAGCAGAACTGTCAACATTTTGGAGATTATTCTGTCACGCCACGCACACTTAGTGGCAATTTGTTGTTAATCGTCAACGCGTGTTTTTATCGTGTTGGAGCTAAAGAAGCAGATTATCACGGTTCATAATAGTTTAGCTCAAGTTCGGCAAAACCCGGCTAGCATCTAAAAATAAACTGGGGGTCTTAATGCGGGTCCAGAGCGACTCACAACTGGTTTATCAAGTTCGTTCGAGGATTCTTACCTTGCGAGGTCGTGGTAACCAAGGCGACGCTCTGTCGTTACGATAAGGTGCAAACCCCAGCAACATAAGCGAGAAGCGAAGGGAATTCCCTTTTATTTCTGTTGTTGCACCGGACACCAGATGTTAAGGTGGATTCGAGGAAATGGTCCATCCGAAGACCACAATGCGTCGGCAGCCTAGACTAGGCCGACAATCTCAGTGAGCTATGACGCACGCACACCGTTGCAGGTCTCATTCGCTATCTCTCTCTCTCCCTCGATCTTCCATCCGGTGAAGGCCGATCTTCGTCATAATCGGCTGCCGGGAACGCCAAGGCACGCACACGATCGTCCATCGCCGCATCATCATCATCATCATCGGGCCGACGTCATCGTTTTCGGGCAAGAGATCTTCCGACCGATCATCCGTTATCCCGCTCACTGACTCGCACTCTCTCTCGCTCTTCATCTCTCATACGCATACTCGCGGCGCGGACCGCTTCACGGTCGCACACTTGCTAGGGCTTCCTTCATGGATCCGATCGCCAGTCAGGTTTTCCGCTCGCCATCTATCGGTTGTTGGCCGCGCTGGTCGCCATCGTGCATGTGAGTGGCACTGTGTGCGTTGCAGTCAGAGAAATCAGTGCGTTTTGCATAGGACGGTGCGTCACGCACGAGAACGTGTCCCGTCTGTTGTCACGATTCTCAATATCGTCCCCTGCCCGCAGTCTTATCGAGTGTTCGATCAGCGGTTGCAGAGTGAAAAAGCGAGAGAGAGAGAGAGAGAAAGCAACAGCAGAAATAGATTGAGAAGACAACAAATCAACCATTGATCACGCTCGCCCGGCGAGATGCTGTCTAGAAGTGAGTGGTGCGGTGAAGTGATTTTCTCGAGTAGCCCGTGAAGCAGCAGCAGCAGCCGAAGAAGAAGTTATCTCAATTGCGCAAATGTCAGCGGAGAAAAAAGGGGCGAATCTCGAGGGGCGGCTTGAAAGTGTTTTCCCCGTGTTTCCCGGGCGCGTTGCTAGGGCAACGGCAGCAGTGAGAACGGCGGTGCCTCAGGTCGAAATTCCGCCAGCCGTGCTAGAAAACGTAGCGGCAAGTGTTCCGTGCCTGCACCCGCGAATGTGATCCTGTGTGTGCTTGAGACCAAGCAACTTCAAAAATCGGTGCGATTTTCAGTGGCCGTTGTTTACCGTGGTTCGCTTCGGAAAGATTGAAACAGTGATTTGGAGTTTTTGGTGCAAAAATCTCGCATGCTGCGCTTCGAAACGAAAACCAAGCGAAGAAAGCGATCCTTCCCGATCGAGCGTGCTGCGAATGTGTTTGTAGGCCGTTCAGCCGCGTGTGGGTTGGTGTTGGTAAAGGTCCGGCTTCTACCCTCATTCGGTGGAACCAATGCCTACACACGAAAAGGACTCTCGCTCCAGAAAAGGATCACATTCATCTTTGTAGTTGCCGGCGCGCACAGGGAACAAAATGGAAAAGGAACCGAAAAGGAGCCGTGAATAATATTTATGGAGTCGTTTGTTGGAAACCATTAACTGCTACAGAGCGAGAGAGAGAGAGAGGTACATGTGTTTTAAGAACCTTGTTCGGCCATAGTGAGTTGTGTTATTGAACGCTCAAGCTGTATTCGAAATCAACTCGGAAAACAAACTGATTGCAAAAGGTCGCGACGTTAGATTAGACCCCGTGGATGATGTCGGCTAGAGCGCAAAGATTTACTTACAGACGTTACATGATGCTTAGGGTAGCGTCTTCCATCCGAGGGAACATGCTTTCGATCACTTCGACTCGAACACTCGTCATTGGTCAATATGTTTCGGATTGAGAAGAAAACTCTGTCTTCTCACTAGTCACCCTAGTAAAAATAATCCCAGTCACCAGATCTAATTCGAATGTACTTTCGTCACTCTCTGCTCAGTGACTTCCGGTACGAAATATTCAAACCAGGTACGCTAGAAAGTGCCCTTGCCCGTTTGAAAGCAGTGGTCCGCTGGCCCCTGTGTAAATGATTTATCCCCCACCGTATGAGTCACGTTTGCTTGATTCACACAGCAATTGGGCATTTCCCACACGACGGGCGTTGAGAAATAAAACGGACCGATCCGTGTGCCTGGGATGTGAGGTGCCGGCCATCGAGGTGCACCGGAAAAGTGCGGCAAACAGGTTTGCCCTCGAAACACCATTTCCACAGGAACCTTCCTTCGATTCCTATAATTTTTTGCCAACATTTTTGGCAACGCGGCCACAAATTGGCGAAACTTTTTGCCAGTTGCTGCAAACTATCGTCGGAAACCATTTTTACCCCTCAAAGCAATCGTGTGCGGTGTGATATTTGGTCCTGCTACCTTGGTTGGCTTCCGTTTTGGCGCGTTTTCTGGGGCTTCTTTTGCAGTAAAATTTAATACCATTATGTGATGATACGTATTGAGATCGCAGTGAATAAATAATGGAATGAACGCTAAGTATTTAATATTATTTCGCGTGCTGCTGATTAGCCGTAAATAAGCTGTACCGGTGCACGTGGCATGAAACTTTTATTTGCCTACATTGTGCTTTAATGGCACATTTACTGCTGTCATCATAATCATTTGGGATTGCTTAAAATTTAAGGGCACCGAAAAAGCTTTCGCTTAATTTCGCCCCCTTAATGTGCCACAAGCCACAGTTTCAAGCGAATCGCGAGCTGATGACATTCTCAGCTTCTCGACTCTGCGCTCGTTCGATCGTTAATTTTATGGTCGAATTAGTCGTTTTGCGCGCAACATGCCAAAATGATTTCTTCCGTTTCTGGGATCCGCAACCGCGAAGTCTCATCGTCGTCGGCTCGAGAGGGGGCCACTCGAGTAAATAAACAGACTGGGCGAAATTCCCTCCGTTTGATGTTTCTTTAACTCTGATTCTCCGTATCGAGAGTGTGTTCGGCACCACGTTGGTGAATGTTTGCAGAAACCATCTATAAGACTTTGTATTCATATGCAGCCCCGACAGGGTTGGACAGGCCGAACCATTCGCATTCAGGCCACGAGCAGAGGAACCAGTTGCGTTCGATTCGCGCTGCCTGCCCAGCCTAATGGTGCAAATGGGATGAGTTCCGAGGAAATGTCTGGGCCGCAGTCGGCGAATTGCCCCGGAACGAAAGAGGCCCTCTGTGCGCCGGTTCGCCGAAGCTGGAATGGCTGAATGCATTCGTTGCATACGGTCGGTGGACGCATGTTTACTGTAACGCGCAGTGTGTGGTACCCTTTTTGCTCCTTCCCCTTTCTGGTGGCTTCGCTTACCGCTTCGGCAGATTGATGGACTGCGCGCGCGTATCAGTTTTCGTCCATGGACCGGTGTCCGTGACTCGGTATCGTTATGTCACCGAAACAAAATATGGACCATGTGCGCTGCAAGAAGATGTTGTTGCGGTGGTCTCATCTTCGAAGCTCGGTCCGGTCCGACTGCATCGAGTGCACCGTTGCGGTTCGGTGGACGATCCATGTAAAACACACCATCCGTGGGCACTGGGAAGCGACGGCAAGATCCGTAAACGAACGAGCGGCACAGCAACAGTGGCCGGTTCCAGCATGACACAGAGATGTCATGACTGCGTGCGGCGGTACCTTCCACGATATCGTGCTTCGTACATCGAAGGCCAATGCTAATTTTTATGTAATCTGTTCAAAATGGCACACTTCAGCCTTCGGGCGCGAGCGAAGAAAGTTGAATGGTCTTGTTGAATCAGTGCTTCGAATCCGACGTGGTTATGCAACACCACAACGATGCTGGCCAATGTAAAGCCGAAGAGGCACATTTGAATTTTTCATGCGAAATTATATGCTGCATGCTTTCTCTCATCGTGTCGATCGGTTGATGCTCAAGATATTTATAATCCATCCCTCAGTCTACTTTCTCCTGGTTATACGACTAGGATATTAGCGCAGGAAGTTTGTAGAAATTGATTTGCTGTGTTGCTTAAAACCCGGGAAGAGTAATGCTCAATAACCCCCCTTTCAATAAGATCATCTAGATACGGAATTGGAGACACTTTCAGCTTCACTTCAGTGCCCTACGCAACACCATTTAAATCCACCAACTTATGTAAGTGCAGCAATTCAATTGTTACCTTGAACTTACACTCCGGACGATCGCCGTACGCACTGGCGATAAAACAAGTTCTTGCTCAGCATTGCCCTCCTGCTACATTATGCATGCGACGTCGCCAGGTCGCCGGGCAATGTTATTAGGTGACCGAAGGCTAATTGCTATCACTCTATCTCGATCGGATTGGGCCTGGGCTTTCGTTCTTGACATTGACACCGTTGCGACCGATCGGTGATGTAACGTGACGCGTGACGTGAACGTGTGTTCCCAAAAGCAGTCGCTTGATCGTCACCTACAAGAAGGTGCATCGACCAATAATGGAGCCCCACAAAGTTCGTGATGCGCCGCCGCCTCTGTGTCTAACGGCCAATAAGGTAACCGCGCAAAGTCCCGCGGCGCCGAAGCAATGCCAATGCCAAAATGGAATGACCGTGCAAATATCGGCGCGCCGGCTCCGTCGGACTGACCGGCGTTCCGACGTTGCCGTTTTTCGACAAACGGTAGCGAGACAACCTTTGTCTCATCGTCAACAGGCAATCGCCACTTCGAAACGGAAGCCCCTGGCACGTCCGCGCGCAGTAATGTGGCTTGATTTAATATGCGAACCACGTATGCTGGGATGGCTGTTTATCAAATCCTTTAGCTCCCCGTATCGGCGGTAGGCTTTGCCTTTTAAGCGTATCGGTCTTTGGATGTTTGTCTTTTCGGTAACGTAGATGGCCATGCCGTCATTCAGCCGTAAAGTTGACGGCTTCCGGAATATCGATCAAGTACTCTTGGGATATAAAATAAGCTACGACAGTAAAGGCCCTTTTTTGACAGTGTTCGTTATTCCTCCATTTTAATTCGTGTGCTTTTCGATTTCATTACAGAAATTCGTCTTCAATGTTGCCCTCGAGAAACGCCCAGCCCGACAGCACACGCCATGAGGCAGGTTCTTCGCAGCGCGGATTGAGAATCCTCTGCTCCGGACCGCGATAGGTTTAAGGATTTCACAGGGGGGCACGTCACGAGAAGCCCAGCATCCGCAAGGTTCTACGAACCGCACCGTGATAGGAGTAGCTCCACTTTTCGGTGGTCCACCCCCGGCGTTACCCGTTGCTTTCTGTTTACCCACAAACCAAGGGCGGCACGCGAAGTACAGCACAGATCAAAGATGTCACATCGAATGTCGCCAAAGACGCGGGTCGTGTTCAAGTTTATCTTCGGCCTCGGCATCTGGTCCTTCCTGGTGCTGGGCTTCTTCAAGCTGAACGGCGACCCGGTGATGCAGCACCAGTTCCAGCAGACGCCCATCAACGGCCGGTTGCTGCTGAATAAGGACAACCGATGGACCGGAAATGAGGCCACGTCCACCACCACCGATCGCTACCTGTCACCGGCGGCCATGGCGGGCGCAATGGCGGGCGTCGACGAGGTGCTCGTCGACAATCGTGCCGGTAAGTTTCGAGATACCGAGAAGCAGTCCAGCGATGGACTCGACGGTGGCTCCCGTGGCACGATGGCCGATGATTAGCATTCTTCGGCCGCAGTGGACAGAGTGGCAATAAAATGCGAAACTTTACCACACCCCATTACGACGCCGGTGGAGCTGCATGACAACGATCGGCAACTCTCGATGCCGGGGAAACCTGGGAACCAGGTCTGGGCAGCACCCAGGCCTTCCAGAAGAACCTCTCCGATGACGAATATGTGCGGCGGGACGGAAAGTACTCATCCTTGAGCCATGCAGTGCTCCCCAGCCGGGGGAACCCCTTTCGGTGCCTCTCAAACATTCCAATCGCAACTCTCCTCCGAGAATCAATAAGACAGGGGATCGAGACCCGAGGGGTTGCCGGGCAGCCAAAGGTTCATTAAGTCTTGCCACTGTAAAACACAGGCCATTTTAAATACTTTACGTCCCCTGCGTGTAATGCTGCGCCATTTGTGCGAGGCAAGCGGTGTCTAGGTTCGGAGTCGTCGTAAAACGATCGTCCGGTGAACGGAAATCTTTTTATGGCATTTACGGCACCGTGTTTCACGGCAGGCCGAGCAAATGGACGGCGTCCGTGCCACGGGACGCGGGGTGTATGCTCGTTTAATGCTTTCGGAGCATCAAATTACCTACATTAGAGGCCCCCGGGGGTACGTACGGTTACTGTTCCTGCGGCCAATTAGAGCGCGATCCCGTCAAATTGTTGGTGTTTATTAGTCGCGTCGCATTCTTGTGTAATTTATCGCCCCGGGTACTGCACTTCTCTGCGGATGCTCCGAAGTCCGCAGTCTACGATAGAAAAATGTAATTATACTTTGAGCTGTGATAAGCGATGTCTTTTAGTTTCCTGTGGCTACGCCCGGCCATCATGAGATCATCCAAGAACGCTGGAGCCGGCCTCGGGCCAAATGGACGTGTTGTCCCGGTACAAGGCAAGAACATTCGTTTTATGTTCCGACAGGACAATTTACATACCAGTAACTAAACATTGGGAAACTATCGGCCCAACCCAGCCAGGCTCGGGGCAACAGCAATATTTACCCAGCTGCCGCTGTCGAGTGTCTTGCCGACAAATGTTTCCCGCAAGAGTTTTGGGGGGAGGCTTCAAACGAGAGACTTTGGTTTAACAGCAGCCAATCCTTTGTCCTTCCCGCCCCGTGTGGGGGACACAGAAACTCCGAAGGTTCGACCGATCGACCCCATCGATTATCGACAATGTACCGAACAAAATGAACCGACACCAGGGACGACGAGTCGTAAAGCGGGCGGAACAGAGCCGGGCTATGACATTATTTACATACCCCCGAACCAAGGGAGGACTTGCCGCTGAAGGCACTCCGGCCAAGCTTAACTGGACGGAATCGATCGTAAATTTTTAATGACCCTCCCGGTGACACATTTCGGGCTGAGATTGTTCCTTGCGCCCGCCCCACCATCCAAACAAAATCTGTCATCCGACCCTGTGCGTAAACAGAGTTCGAGAGAAAATTCATGGCCATTCGAAGAATTTTGGGGGAATAATTAAATCGTCAACCGTGGGGCGATGTGGGGACGGGTCTTTTTCTGGCCACGTCCCCAGCGCTAATCCCTTGAACGGCTTTCGGTGGGATCGTTTGTTGTTCGTAAAACTCACCCCATAAGAAAAAACGATTCCCACTTCAGCCATTTCCGGTGGTGCATCTCATTGGCCCTCATAAGCGCCCACAATCACACCCAACCGATCATACCGCGATCGTACGTGAATGTTTTATTTGGCGTAATAAATCGTTCGGCGATTGGGTGTTTGGTGTAATAAAAATTCCCGTTGCGGGTGTTCTCCGTCCCCCCGGGTATACACATCCATCGCGCCCGGATTAAATCCGGATCCGAACGGCCTCCGAAACGGAAGAACCGGCAAACGAAGGACCACTGGCGGTGGCGTAGACGACGACGGTACAGTAAATCCTTAACGTAAGCCGTCATTAGGGCCGGGAGAGCCGCGAGACACACTTTGGTGATTTGGTGTTAGTTGTCGTGGTGACGGATTGACCTCAAAAAACCATCCAGTTCTTCAGCCCAGCCGATGGCGTGTACTACTTGGCGATGGGATAATTATTCACTGGTGTTGCTGTGTCCGGCTGTCCGACGACTCTAAATTCCGCATACTAACAAGCCCATCGATCGGAATTTGGTGCGAGTCAATAAAATGGAAATCTATGCCCCACCCCGAGAGCTGCCTGGGAGAGTCCGACGGGTCGATGAGAAATGGGCACAAAGACTCCCGGAGACAGGGGAGATAAATTACCGCGACCTCTGAAACGTCTTTCCGTGGCCGGGCTGGGACACACACCGACACGTGAAGCTGTGCTGCCGTGGGCCTCGAATGTGTCCTCCCAGGCACCGGACACACATCCATGTCACATGGCGCACAGCGCGGTACGGTCCTCCAGCTGACCCAGCGTGCCCTCACGGCCCATCGGAATGCGCAGTGCAACTCGACCAACTCGTCCATCAACCGGGCCCCCCGGTGAACCTCCGTGGCACTCGATTTTTGCCCATTTTTGTTCACCAATCCGCGCCACCAGGAGCGTGTGGCGTCGTCGTCATCATGGGCCGTGTGTTTCATCTATTGATTTATCGCAGCTTTGCTTTGGAGCCCTCGGTGGCTATCCGCGCGGGCGCCGAGACCGGGATTTAGATCGACTAACTGTACTTGGCGATGGCGCAGAAACGGAGCTGGGACCCTCGGGCCCAACACTGGACCGAATCGCGAGCTTGCGCGCGCACGCATTCGGTCGATTATGTCCAATTCCTCCCCAACTGACCTGGTGGCGGTGGTGCCCTTTTTCGGGACACGGCGAAGCATCGAGGTCGACGCGCGCGCAGGTTGGACCGAATTTCGTTGCCGCCTTGGCGGCGGCGGCAGAAAACCGGAATGAGGTTATCGCGCTACGCCCACCGACCACGTGACCGAGCGGGAGCGATTTAAGCGCCGTGTCCCGGAGATGCTGAGGCACAACCACCACCACCACCACCACGGACACGCTCGTCCCAAATTTGGTTCCACGCGCTGTAACCCGATCTGGGCCACGGTGGACCACGACTAGCCGCTAGTGAGTGAGTGAGTAGTGAGTGGCCCACACGAAGCCACGGTTCGAAACAATAATCGGCGAAGACCTTGCGAACCAAATTGGCCATGGCGGTTATCGGTGGAAGCGCGAGGCAGATGATGCTACACGGCGAGCCCTACGGCCAATTAGCCACGGTAGCTAATATTCGCCCCAATCCTCGGCGCTCGGGCTAATGGAGGTGACCGATAAAATATCTGCCATGCAGACTTCTTCTCCCGCCTAACGGGAACCCCCCTTGGCTTGGAAGTCTTGGTAATTTCTCGCTCGAACGCCGGTGGACCGGTGTTGTAGCATCGGACTCGTGGACTCATGGACTCGGTCTCAGTGCATTCTGGGGCCACGCTGCCGCGAAGCGACCGATAAAGGGAGTGCAGAATTCGAGGAAATTTGCATTTTAAATTTGTGTCCGCCTGCTGACCACCTTCCCGGGCGCGGGTTGTTTTGTTTTCGAAAACGGGGCGGCGTACGTTGAATATTCGGATTAGCTAATGAGAGCGGGGTTTTTGTGTCCCCCGACCAACAACTCACTGACCGATTCGTTCCGTAGCATACCGTAAGCGGTGACCTAACTGTGAACCTACTGCGAACGGAATTAGGACGCAGATCGTAAAGATCGAGGTCCGAGAGTGTTTCCCGGGTCGCTACGGTTAACCGCTGCTCGCGACCGTTTCCGAGAACGGAAATGGTGTGTAGAAAATCCCAGGCCGGCTTGAGATGCGCCACGAAATTAGTGCGCACTCGCGTACTCAATGTTTCGTACGGACAGGGGGTTTTATAGGCCCGTCTAGCAGATCTGGCAATCCATCAACGGCTGTAAACGTCGCTAATGATGGTTGTTGTTTGCACACTTAGGCCGCGTATTGCGCACCATCGCGGCCCAACGGAAGTCCAGACTTCCGCCACGCGCGAATCAACACATCTCTCAAGTCAAGATTCGGATTACGGTGGCAGCGTAAACACCGGGTTTGTTGGTCCAGTGTCCGTCGTCAGGCACTCAGGGGGAACTTCCGTACTCGACCCAAGGTGGAGTCTGTTTCCAGTCAAGCCCGTCCCGGCACAATTGACCCAAAACAACACGTTCGGCCGGGGTTTGTGATCAATAAAAAGCAATCCCAGAAATGGCGATGGTGAGCAAAATTTTACACGCTTCACACGATCATGATAGCGAGAAGTGCTACAAGTGATCTTCAATTTTTGCCATTGTTCCGTTAGTTACTGCTTAGTTCGGGGCTTCACGAAATGGGTCGAAATCTTTTTGCCAGAATCTTGTCAGTAGTGCCCGTCTCTAAAGCTATG
The DNA here is from genome assembly GCF_943735745.2 of Anopheles bellator. Lineage (NCBI taxonomy): Eukaryota > Metazoa > Arthropoda > Insecta > Diptera > Culicidae > Anopheles > Anopheles bellator. The sequence goes on from NC_071286.1 coordinate 27,029,149, forward strand.
ATTCTCCGTTATCTTTCTTTCTCTTCCCGTCCACAGTAATTGACGACGAGCAGCTGGTGCGGGACGTCGAGTCGCGGTTACCGTCGCTTCCGATCGCGTACTGGAGCAAGCACAAGAACGCGGTGCAGAAGAAGGCAACGTGTGCCCGGTACCCGTCGATCTTCGAGCTCGAGTTCAACAACATCTACTGGCAGACGCTGCGAAGTACGAACGGGACGTTCCAGCTGTTCGGGGCGTACTACGACATCCGGAAGCGATCGCGAATCGGTCCGGCCGTACGCATCCTGGGCATGATTGATCGGATCGAGCCGCGGGTGCGTACGTTCTGCCAGCTGTGGTTCGATGGCCAGAAGGAACCGTTCATCGTGAAGACGTTCGAGTACAAGTACATCTGGTTCAACAAGTGGGGCAACTACAAGCAGGGCATCTACCAGCCGTATCTGATCGCCTGCCAGATTCCGAAGCCGTTCCGGGGGCTTGTGCCCGCCTCGGTGTCGCTCGTTGAGAAACAGTGCGATACGGCCACGAACAATCTGCGCGTCCTGTACAACCGGCCGCTGGACGACGAGAAGAAGGGGTTCGCGGTGTGCGTGAAGGGACTCGACTTTCTGTACGATGATCTGTCGGTGCGACTGGTCGAGTGGATCGAGCTGCTCGGCATTCTCGGGGCGGATAAGGTGTTCTTCTACGAGCTCCAGGTGCACCCGAACATCTCGAAGGTACTGCGGTACTACGAGGAGCAGGGCCGGGTGCAAGTGACGCCACTGACGCTACCGGGCGGTCAACCGAACGTGGCCGGCTTTCAGCATCTGTTTCTGTCGAAGAAGACGACGCACAAGCGGCAGAACGAGCTCATCCCGTACAACGACTGTCTGTACAAGAACATGTACAAGTACAACTTTATCGCGCTGCTCGACATCGACGAGGTGATCATGCCGAAGCTGGAGGAGGACCGCACCTGGCACGACCTGATGGAGCGCGTGGTGGCGAAGGGCATGAAGCTACGGAACGACACGTACCCGAGCTACAACGTGCGCAACGTGTACTTCTTCGATCGCGACCAGCACGAGCACGAATGGGCGAAGGACACGCCCCGGTACATGCACATGCTGCAGCACGTGACGCGGGCGAAGAACTACACCAAACCGAACCAGTACGTCAAGTGCTTCCATAACCCGGAGCGCGTCCTCACGCTGCACAACCACTTCCCGATCGCGTGCCTCGGCGGCACCTGCCACTCGTACCCGATCAGCACGGACGATGCGCACCTGCAGCACTACCGGGCGGACTGCGTGCGGACGCTGAAGAAGAGCTGCGAGGAGTTCAAGGAGAACCAGGTGCGGGACACCACGATCTGGAAGTACCGGGACGAGCTGATCCAGCGGACCCGCCGGACGCTCGACGTGCTCGGGTTCTTCAAGTCGTCGTCCGGCGGCCCGTCCGGCTCGCTGCTGCGCGGTGGCAAGGACTCGCTCTACAAGCGGTGACTGATGGCCCGCGTCCGCAGTCTCTTTGGTCTCTAGTGCTACGAGGAGCTGTAAGCGAGCGAGTAGCAGGCGCAGGAAGCGGCAGTCATAGCTTCCTTTTTTCGCATGCCGCGTCTCCACGGGCGACGGGCTACTTGCCTCTACTGTTACTACTCTATTACCACTTCTACTACTTCCGCGACTACTACTAAGTGCTAAGTAGGCGATAGGCGAAGAACGCAACGGGGAGGGGGGTTTAACCGGGCGATGGGTAGAGAATATTATGATCCAATTCATGTTACAAGCTTCGTTGTCGCGATCGCGAGTCTACGACTACATGATCGCGGAGCTTCGTTCCTCCTCCTCGGGGTATTGCATTAACACAGCATCTATTTAACAAGCGAGCGAGCGTGCGAGGCCGGCAGCGAGGGACAACGTGTCCAACGGGCGATGGTTCTAAACCGGCTGCTCGCCAACCCTGCGATCGATCGCGGATGTATAGATGATAGGATTTGTGATAGTTACACTTTGTGTTTGTTTCTTCTTGCTCTCGATCGCGACGCGTGTCCTGTGTGCGAATGTGTGTGTGTGTGCGTGGAAGGAAGCTTGTAAAGATGTGGCGTTCGCAAGAGCGGCTTTCGTGCAATATTTGCCTCCCCCCCCACAAAACAAACCCTTTCATGTGCCTTTCAGTTCAGTGTAACCGAAACTGCCGAAGCCGTTGCGCTCTCGCTGTGGAGGTATTCCTCAAGGATCCTGCCAAAAACCAAGGGACAAGATTTCCTCCGTGGACGCGGGGTTAGCTATGGATTTCAATTCGCGGAGCGGTCCCGCCAACCACACCCGGAACCCGTAAGCAGCGTCTATTGCTTTGCCTGCCTGGGGGACTCTCATTCATTTCATTTGTCGAAGCTCTTTGATTGAAGCACACATACGCACACCCTTTCGCTAGCGCAAACAAGCCACAACAACCCGAGGCGGAAAACGGGGAAAATGAATAACACGCCGTGTTGTGTTTGTGGCCGCCGGGAGAGCTCAAGTCGACTCTCATCTTGAGACACTGTATAAATAATTTAAAAAGCCCGCGGTTGAGCAGCTCGAGCGCGAAAAGACACATAAAACGTTTAGAGTGTAAAAGAAAGGCGGTGAAAGATGCCCAAATGGGCCGCAAAATACCCACACAGAGAGAGAGAGAGAAGAGTGTGTGGATGATCTACCGGGTTCTAGCTAGGAATTTTGTTAATTCAATCACCGAGGTACTCTATAAATATTTGTATATATTAAAGACTGAACACTGTGTAATCGAATCGAGCGAGCGAGAGAGAAAGGATAGGACGGAAGCTGCCACAACGAGGAGGGCAGCTTTTCACACCCCGCCCGATCCGCACGTGAGTCATGAGTGTGTAACGATCGTATCGGAGGTGTAGTGTTTTGTTATTTATTTGTGCGTGATGCGATCGAAAAGCTTTGGGAAATTCTCATGAAGCGCGCCTCCTTCCGGGTCCGCCGGGACATTGGACGTCAACTGATCAATTCAACTGATCGCGCCAACAGTGCGATTAACACATCACAGAGTATCGGGCGTGAGACAAGTGGATCCATTTATGTTGCAAACTACTTAAAAGATTTCCTACTAGTTGTTGCTAAGCGAAAGTGAACAATCTCCCAAGGATGCACCGAAGAGAGAGCGAGAAACTCTCGAATCCACTCGAAACCCATCGGCGAGCTTATAAAATGCGAAACGCACTGCGGACATAAAATGTAATGAAAACTTTATAAACACAACACACCCCACACGGCGGGGTTGACCATTGAATCCGCGTCGGAACCGTGTTAGCTGCCGTTGCGTCGTTGAGGGCGCGCGCCCTTAACGAAGCGGCCAACAGCGGCCCGATCGATCGACCGATCGATGATAAGCCTAAAGCATATCGACTAGAACAATTTGAATGCATTGCAGAGCAGAACTTTATGTACTTGGCACAGAACAGGTAACAAAACAGGTTAGGGACTAGGACCGAGAAGCGAATGGGCGCCCCCGTGGCGCCGTGGATGCTGTTGTAGCGCAGTGTGTGATCGATCGAATCGGTGGATCGCGCAGAAGTCGAGCGCGAGAATAAATTACAAACAATCGAAAGAGGAGTCCCGTTTTTTTTGTGTGACCAATAGAAAACGTGAGAACAAAGAGTGCAGTTGATTTCGGACCCAGCGTCCTGCGAAAAAAAGGAAACGACCGCAACGACACCCCAAATGCGAGCGAATAGAATCGAAATATCTTTACCCCGTGCGTTGTACAACATTCAAATACATTACAAAATACTCATTTCACTGCACCGTCCCCGGCGATAAACCTTTAAAACTATTTCCAACACGAACCGCGGACCTTCCCAGTCGTCGCCTGTCTCTTGCTATCTGTTCGTAAACCCTAAAACTAACACTAAAAATATAGTTAAACGCAGTTAACGACAGCTATATGAAGCGATGTATGGTTTTAGGCCACAACTATTCCCTCGCGCCACAGCAAATTCGTTGTCTTCCCCAGTCTGCGAAGGGGACGCTTCATGTTCGTTGGGAACCTTTGTTTTGTTTTGTTTTTAGTCTTATCACAGTCTATCAAAATCTCCACCGGTAGTGCCGTATCGGGCTATCGGGCAGCGTTTTCCCGGTTGATAAAGTTTTAAAAATCGAATGTTTCGGTGCTCGAGTTCGAGCAGCGCTCCATCAGCATCAGGACCTGCACGGTCGGGGTCGATCGTTTCCGGCCACCGATCGTCGCGGTAACCGACCCGCCGCCGGAAGGGCCACCGCCGACGAATGGAAGGAATCGGGAACCGCCACCAGGATGGCTCTGACCGGGGCACGGATCGAGCACGACGAGGGCCGTCATTTCGAGCGCTCGGATGTCCCGCTCTTCGCGTTCCTGCTCGATGCTGGTGATGATCGTCGTCGGGGACGACGGGAGCGACGGTAACCGCAGTCCACCGGCGCCGTGCGACTGTTTCTGGTGGTAATTGTTGCTGTGCGGAAGGAAGCAATGCCGGTGGTGCCGGTGATCCGTGGACGACACTTCCGCACCGTCGGACGACGGTCGGTGTCGCCCGCGCCGGCTTCCGCCATCACCGGCCACCGTCCCACCGTTGTACATCTGCTATTTGAACTCGTACACCTTGGTGTTGGACGATAAGCGTTCCTACGGAGAGTGAATGGATGGGGAGCGTTAAGGTGCTGGCCAAAGGACATACTTTTGGGGGGATTTCACTACCCTTCGCTGCATCATCCGCTTGCTGCCGTTGTGTGTGAACTGTGCCATGCTGTTTCTGTCGAGAGGAAAAGTGAACGAAAGGGTCAACCCGGAGCGTGACAGGAAAATGAAGCTTTCGCCTTAGATGCCATCTATCCGGGTGCCTCGTCGGGTCGCACGGAATCGATCGACTAGCGACGGGTGCCTGATTGATGTTTTCCGCGAAAAGTGCCACCTTTCATGGGCCGTACCTTGAAACAGTCGAACTTCACCTTTTCGAGGGGCCTTTGGGCTTAATTTTGTTGAAAGAATGTTTTTTCTATTCGAATTTCACTACCATCAACTCAATTTACGATCTTTTTCGTTGCTTGTTGTTTGGGGCGGGAATTAAGGTTAAACTTTTTTGGGGAAGGAAAACTCTCTGACGAACCGCTCATAATGAAGTTTGGGTAATTAATGAGATTTAGTGTTCCGTTTTCATGTTTTCATGAAGATAGAAGAAACAGGCCCGATGAAATCCTTTGAAGGGCTCGCTGCTATCCATTTCCATCCGTCCGTCCATTGCCGGAAGCGGCAGACGGGGAGCAGACCAGAAAATCAAGGGGCGTAGGAGCAGGACGTTAAAAAGGATTAACTGTGTCCGTCGGGCGTGTCTGCATTCTCCGTACGGCCGAATACTTAAAACCCCCGAACGCAGCATCATCCAATATGCATTGTTGGACGGCTGGGAAAAAAATCCCCCAAAGGTACACAGGTACAGTTCCCCGAATTCATTTCTGTGTGGCAGTAATGATCTCATTTCGTGGATTTTCCATTCACCGCAGACCACCGCCATTCTGCGGAAATCGTGTACAAATTGATCGCGCTCACTAAATCATTTAATGCCACGCAGCCACGTCTATCACGCATACTCAAGGAAAATCATTCGATCCCCGGATGGCACGGCCAGTCGGGTGGTGGAGGGAATATAAATCGGCCCTGTCTTCGCCCCGGTTTTTTTTTACCTTACCGGTTGGAGTTCGACCAGTCATTAAAACATCATTAGCCACCGGACGGGATTTCGGGATGGAGAGAGAGAGAGAGAGAGACAGTGATAGAGAGAGAGTGTTGCCACGGAGAGGTGTGGTAATAATTTTCCTTTCGTTTAACAATGAGATCCTTTCATGCTTCTGGCCGCAATACGTGGGTAGGATCACCTTTTCGGTATCACCCGGGATTGAGCGGAATTTATTCGGAAGAAAGTTCTCGTTCTGTGGCCAAAACTAGGAGACTATCGTTCGTTTGCCACTGCAGGATTGCCAGGATTCGCGCTCATCGGCACTGTGGGGAATTTATGTAGGATACGCGGGTTTATTTCATATTTGGTTTTAGGAAGAATCTACGGACTTTGGGAAATGAAATCAATTTAAACAAAAAAAATGCAAAAATCGTTGCGAGAGCGAAGACACCCACCAAACACCGTTCATCGACACTAGCCGAGACACTCACCTGGAATCGATCGCCGAATCGTAACCGTTTTGCTCGGGATGAGCGCCACACGGTAGCGTGTAGCAGAAGCGCGCGAGCTGGGAACAATTTTCCGCGTTACTTTTTGATCTGCTCGACTTGTACTTTTACCGCTCGACTCACCTGTTGCTTGAATTGGGCCGTCGTCAGTGTATAGAGCACCGGATTGAGGGCGGAATTGACCGGAAGCACCAGCACCGCCAGCCACGCGTACAGTGATGGCGAAATTTCGTAACCTGTGCGACGAAAAAGAGGACACAAAACAGGGGATTAAGATTGATTTGTCTGTAAAAATCGATTGAAAATGTAAATTGAAGATCGCTTGCCCCGCTTTCATTGGATAATTTTCTCATCGTTTCCCATCGTGGGTTGATAAATGACTGTCCCCGGGTGGCGTCATGCGCCCCGAAGCGGAAAACTTATACCCCCTTCTGCCGTCACAATACGTCGGCGTCATGCTGCGTCAAGGGAAGCACCAAACGTCACTCAAACCTATTGATGTATGGCACCGGCGAGGGCGAGGCGTCCCGTCGTCCCGTCGGGTGACATATTATTAATCAAAAAATAATCCTTCTCGCGAACATAAATTCGGTACAAATTCGATGCTCCGGCGGCCGCGCGTTCATTATGTGGCACGAGAGAAAGGCGTACCGGGTTGCATCTTCCCGCGAAGTGTATCATCTAAACGTGATGAAGGTTGTGGTTCCTGGCTGGCCACTTCTGGGACTGATGTTTGCTCCATTAATCATTCCGCCATTTTTTCACTGTCCGCGCACCATTTAAAGCGAGAGGCGTCAATACGCGAGACCAGACCGGGCCACGAAGCAGAGCAGACCGAGGATCCGTGTTTGTTTATCTAAAAGCTCAGCACCAAATTACGCAGACTATTGGCGACAATATTCATTATTACTTCCCGGGTGCACATTAAATATTCCGGCCTCCGGGTGGAACAACAAAATCATATTCGGGAACCCATAAAGCCCGGTGTTTGTTGCCCGTCCCTCGAAAACGAAAGCGAATGCAGCCCGCGAGCGGATGTCGAACGAAGCGAACGGAATGGGAAAATCGAAAAGGAGCGAAAGCGGACTGCTCGTAAAAACGGTGGACCCTCCGGATAGCGTCCACTTTGGCCAGCCGCCAAAATATGTCACCGAAAAACGTGACATATCATGTTTTGCGCGAAACGAGATGCCAAAAACGGGGCCAGCGTTAGGCGGCGGCCACCCCTTCGGAAGCAACCCGAACTCGTGTGACGTCAAAACAGTCAACTACACGCCATCGACACCGCCGCGAAACTACAACTAGTTCCGGTCGACTTGCTCCTGCTTGCTTCCTGTTTCAGCGGCCGCAGCGGTGTAACGCGATCAATGGCCGACCAGGCGCCTCCATCGGTAGGATAGCCAAGCAAACTGTCGTGTAAAAATAGGCAATAGGGAGCCTGCAAAGTCGCGTCTCTCGACGCGACCGCCACAGCTACACGTTAATGGGAGTAATGCCATTTTATTTATGGTTCAGTTCGTCCCCGCGCGTTCGAGCGACCGAGGTCCGGCACGGTTAGGGTTCATGTTCAGCATCGCTGCAACCGAATAAGGCGAACCCGGTGGATCGGTGGACCAGGAGTCTTCGGAGCAGAGGGGAGAATATTTCGGGTTGATAATAATACAGATTGCTCGGCCCAGTGTTTCGAGCGAGAAGAAATATGAGCCGCGCACCGCCGACGGAGCCGATTTTCCGGTAAGCATGACAAAGTGCTCCGAGACCATTGGAAGACCAAATTTATGCCACTTTCATAGTAATTTCCCAAATTTGATCAATCGGTCTTCAAACTGAATGGGACTTTCCACTTAAATGTGATGGTGTAAAATGCCGTTTACAGAGGGAGAAAACTATTCGTTCCCCTCAAATCAGGACTGAGGTCGGGAACTAAGACTGGTGCTGCAGCATGATGCTCGATGGTTTTATGGTTTTGTGCCAACCGGAAACAGCGAAGAACTAGCATGATTCGAACCCATCAGTCAATAATGAGGAACCGCGCCAACTTGCTAATGTTTGCAGGATCTACTCAGAGTTCCAAAAGTCCTCAGGCACTCTGCCTTTTCCCTGAACAATTTGGACTGTACTTTGTGTCGTTCTGAGTTAGTTTTCGGTCATTTAGTTCCAAGAGAGGAGCGTGAAGGATCGGAAATTACCAGAACCACTTCAAATCACTCGATCGCTGTAATATTCATTAGAGCAATTCCAAGTAAAACCACATCCGCGGCCCATTTAAATGCAATCTGCTTGCACAATTGGGTGCCTGATGCCAGCGGGGGCTCCAGGAGTTGCACCGCCTGTAACCACAACCATCGCTCGTTGTTGTGCGATTGAATTGGTTTTCCGCTAACAGTCCGCCTTCGTGTTACGCGATGGCGTTACGTTTGCCCGGTCGTGGTTCGGCGAATTTCCGGCTCAATTGCAACGGAACCAATTAAATGTCACTTCGTCAGCATCCCTTAAAAGGTGTCTTCCGCCCGATGAAACACCCCGTTTCGTGCTCTGCATCGATCCGGCAGGGAACCGATTGTATCGATCAGTTTTTTGGGCAACGGTATTCGGCCGGAAGCTGTGGTCCTGCATTGGCAAGAATCAATTATACAACAACGCATTGAGAGGATCTTAACAATTTCCGTTACTTTCGGTGCATTCATATTAAGTGGTTCTCATTATATAAAAGGTTTTTAAGGATATTTTGGCTGACAAACGCGGAACGGTGACAGACAACGCGTTTGGTTAAAACCAAAACCCCCCACTTAAATGAATTAAATAAGTTTACTAACAAAAACCTAGTGACATCTCAAAGGCACTGCAAGCAAAACATAGGTTCCGCCATCGAAGCCGGATGGCCAATGTTTTCCTTGCGAAAGTAATTAAACTTCACCGCGCCACAAACTGCGATACAAAAATTCACGCAACGAAGCGACACAAAAATTGGTAAAAATTGTGTCCAATTTTCACCACCAAACGCCGGTAACGGACTTGCTGGCCCTTCCGATTGGATTGGACATGCTGGCCCTTCGGGGCGTCGCGCTTCTAGGAGTCAACTTTCGCTAGCTAGATTAAATTGTTCGCCAGGCGCGAAAATTGCAAGAAGCGCGGACAAGAAGCAACAGCAGAAACCCGAGGAACTATGTCCGCGAAATCCCAATCCACCGCATCAGACGACAAAATGAATTAAATCTGTCTACGCTCCGGTGTGATGGTGGATGTGTTTCAAACGGAGCCACCGGAAGCGGCTTAAGCGAAAGATGCCCATTTTTGCCGAATCGCGCATTCTGGGCCACTTGCTTTTTTGGATACAAACTTATTTTTCGTTCCTTTCCAATTCTGTTGGACACCAGTTTTCCCGCTTTTTCCCCCCTCGGAGCACGTGGCGAGAAGGATAAAAATGAGTTTTCCATTGCCGAAATTCGAGCCGACAGGTTGGTGGGGCGACAGTTCCGGATCTGCGGAGTAATTTACCCACACGCGCCGGCTTTGGCAGCTGATACGCGGCTGAGCTGCGCTAATTGGCTTTTGGCCGAAGCTTTCGTTTCGCGCCCACAGCATTCGAAGAACCGGAAGCCTGTTGAAGAGAATTTAATCAATTACTTTAAGTATTAGGCTCGACCCCGTGTCGCGCCCCGTATCTTCAATGTGGGATAAAAATTTCGAATTTCTTTCGGGGACATACTTTGAGCAAACTTCCCCACGGGATATAGAAGGTAATACAACATCCATCACACATAGTGGACAGTTTTTGATTTTCGAGAAACGCTACCGTGTTTAATAGGCATGGCAAATGGACAGATGCCGACGGAGCTACTTCCACCCAATAAGAAGCTTAAAAAGTTGTTCGATACCACTTCGATCGAACGCCCATCCGGGTGTGAGCCATCCTTCAAACAGGCCACCAAACTCCACGGGACTTTGTTTTCCGACAAGCTTTGTTACAGAAATCGAGCCCACAAAATCAGATTTCCGGGGCGGAAACACGGGAACATCGAGCTGGCCAAAATAATCCTATTATCGATTGGTCCATCGGGGGATGCATCGCATACCGCCGAGCACGACCACGACCCAACTTTGCATTGAATGTTGATAACAAATCTGGCTCGCAAAGCAGCCAAGCATTGGCCCAGTGATGAGTTCCGTGAATAGGTAATCAGCATTAATTCATGCACAACTCACGCCCCACAATCGACGGTCAAACAACGGAGCGCTTACTGGTCTTGCCGACCGGAACAAATGAGTCCGGAATTTGGCTGCTTCTGCCACTTACCTGCCAGGGCTACCAGCTTCACTACAATCACCGGCATCCAGCAAACGCAATCGGTCGCAACGATGATGGCGAATCTGTGGGGGTTACGATGAACGGACCCGTCGTTAGATATTCCGGCAGGCTGAACTGCAGATCCGACGCTCTTACCTCCTGGCGACGACCTTCTCCCGGCAGTTGAGCGTGTTGCGTGTTTCGTTCCGCGACACACGGATCGCCTGCAGCATCCGCAGGTAGGAGATGCCGATGAACAGCAGCGAGAACGTGTTGACCAGGATGAACAGTCCGGCCGAGTACTCCCAGCCCATGGCGTACGGATCGTGGATGTGGATCGACAGGCACACGCCGTTGCTGCCGTAAAAGTGAGCCCCGAAGTACTCGGTGGCGGACAGGGGTGCGACCGCGGCCCCGGTCGCTACGCCCCACAGGAGCACCAGCCGCAGGATGACACGCGTTTTGCTGCTCGGCCGCTGGTAGAGTGGCCTCGTGACGGACACCAGCCGATCCCAGGTAACCAGCGTCAGCAGCAGCGTCGACGACTGGCAGCTCAGGGTGTTCAGGAACCCGCTGACGGCGCAGATGGTCCCATTGCGCCACTCCTCCTCGTGCGTCAGGTATTCGCCTCTGCCGAAAGAAAATGGAGAATATAAAATTTCGTACTTTCGAGAACACGAACAACTAATCAGGACTCTCTCTCTCTTCCAGCGCTACCTGAAGATGATGTCAGCGGTTGCTATGATCGCCAGGTACACTCCCATCAGCAGATCGCTGGCCGCTAGATGGCGCAGGTAGAGCGAGTGTTCCGCGTGCGCTTGGCTGCTCCGCGACCCAACCACATAGCGCCCGAACAGGACCAGCATGTTGCCGATGATGCCGACGGCCGCCATGATCCAGACGCTGGCGTTTGCGCGCGGGTGCGAGGATGACACAAATGTGATTCCTTATTAAAGGCTACAATAATTCGACATAAATTAAAGTGAGGCGCTCGTGAACGGATGGCATGGAAAAAGGGGCACGAGCGGCGTCGGAGCCTAGAGGCCTAGAACTTCAACCGGCTCAGCATCTTCCGGAGTGCAGGAAGCGGTGCCACCCGAAAGAAGACGGCGAGCGTTTGAGCGTTGCGATGACGAAGTGTCTCCACAGGGTGGTAGATAATTAAAATTTTAATTAAACCACTCCTGGCACGGAGCCACCATGGAGACGCCCCGCTTAGGTTGGTAGACCCCAGAGGCAGAGCACTCTTTTCCTAACCGGAACCCACTTTTGGGCAATGACTAGTTTTGGGCCGTCACTAGGCCTCCTTGGAAATGGCGTAAAATTTTCCGCACGCACGTAATCGAAATCGTTGCCAAATGAATCGGAACCCACTCGGGCAGAAGCCTTGTGCGGGGGCAAACACACTATATACTTAGGTGATTATGGCAGTGGCTTTGGTATCGAACCTCGCTCGCAGGACCGGATTGTCGAGCAGATGCCGGTTGCTGCTGATGCCGTCCCCCTTCGGCTCACAGACACGCACGTGCAGGGCCGTCTTGCAGTGATGGAATTCGGTGAAATGTCTGCGAAAATCGAATGAAAGGTGAATCCACCGGTTCCTGGGCTGTTTCCCCCCTGGTTACGTACATGTAGTGCAGGTTCGTAAGATTATCCAGCACCCGCCGATCGATACGGTCGAATTTGTTTCCTTGTAGGTTGCTGTGGGGTGAGAAGCGAAAAATGGGCCCACCGATTGTTCCTGCCGAGCCGACCGGCGAAACCGATACTCACAGTGTTGCCAGCTTGCTAACGCCGCAGAAAGCATCCAGCTCGAAATGTGTAATTTTATTGCTATTTAAAAATCTGTCCAACACATGAAAAGAGACACACACACACAGCGAAAACACAAGAGAAAACATTTTTTGAGCATGGAAAGGAAGTGAAAGCCTCCCTCGGAGATTACCTACAATCCTACTAAATTCGTTAGGTTGCCGAACGTGTCGTTTCGGATCACGGCAAGTTGATTCTCCGATAGGTAGCTGCGGCAGAGAGAGAGGGGAAAGGGAGCCGTCAGGATTATCAGGAGTATCGACGATGACGAGGACGTCACGCAGTGCGGAGTTAAACGGAACCGACACAATTAATTTAGTCGACTCTGGACCGGGGTGCGGTTTTCGGGAGCAGCCACACGGGGGGCTTAAACCGATACTCACAGGTGCTCGAGCGACGGCAGGTTTAAGGCGCTCACTTCGACGGCGTCAATTTGATTCTTCGCCAGCGACAGCGTCTGCAGCGTCACCAGCTGCGGTATCATGCCCTGGTCCAGCTTACGGAGCCGATTGTTGTTCAGATACCTGCAACGAGCAAGCAAGAGCAAGGCCGTAAGCGGAGCCCTCAAGGAAGGCCGGCTGTTAAGCTCGCTAAACCTACAGGATCCTCAGGTTCGTCAGCGGCACCAGCACCTCCTCGGTCAGCGAATCGATCAGGTTGTCTTTTAAATCTCTGCGAAAATAAATCAGCCATAGAATAGAGGAGCGCCATTTAGCGCAAATAAAGGTTGCAACGGAAAGCGGAATCGCATCCAGCATCTTACAGTTCCTCCAGAAAGTCCAGGTTCAAAAAGTTGCGCGCACTCAATCGGTTGATCCGGTTGCCGCTGAGAACACTGTACACAGGAGAGGGAAAACGATCGATCATATTAGCGCGTGGGTCCCCCCTTCTGGATTATTCATTGCCGACCGGTCGACTTACAGTATCCGCAGCACCGTGCCGGACGGGAAGAACACTTCCGGCAGTGTCGTCAGCCCGTTCTGGTCAAGATGGCTGTAAAAGACGAGACAAATCGTTACCATGCCATTAACGCTCGAACTCCAAAGTCGCACCAGTGGGAGTGTGGAAATAAAACTGGCCACAGATAAATGGGGCTTTTAGTGGCCGGCATGAGTTTTATGCTTTGTACCGAACCGGCCAAATGCAACGTGGTTCGGCGAGTGAAACGCAATGCTGCAATAACTTCTCCTCGGAACGATCTAAATTTCTCATAGCCCGCGAGTAGGAAACAACAGAACCGGAACCGTGCCGGACACAACCTGACGCACCCGCCGGATCGAGTACGATCCGGAGAAGCGTTAGCGTGCTGTTGCTGCTAGTGAAAGTCACCGCAGGAAGAAATATTGCCAAAATCCCACCTTCGCTCCAGGGCGCTCGCCGTTGGGTCATAAAGTAGCACAATTTATGAGCCACCGTCTATTGCCTATGCGCAATGGTTTTTATTGTGCTGTTCGATACCATTCCGTTTGCCACGCTACCGGAAAACAAACGTTACGTTGGACCGGCGGCCTGTTAGTCCAGATAGTTCAGGCTAATCAACCCGATATCCCGGGATCGCTACCGAACGCTAGGGCCATTGATTGAGGCAAAAAATAATGCTGGAAACTTCCTCCAGGCATTTTGTTTACTTTTGTGGCTCTTTACTATCAGTAATTGTTTAGCCGGAAGTGTTTGAATTTTTAACGCATATGGTTGGAACCGTGAAGCAAATCCCAAAGCAACACAATGGAAAACAATATGGTTGCCAAATTTCAATTATCTGCCAGTCCACTAGTCAGTTCACGGTGTCTTACTCTCTGCCATCGCCGGGCACTTGAGTAAGCTTTGGGGGGTAAGTCCGAACAACGAGCGAGCGATCCATACTTACAGGGCGTCAATGCTGTTAGTTTGTCTGGCCGGTTCTATCCGCTCGATTGAACAGTGCCTCAGGACTCTAATCCATCCGCCAACGGCCCGCGGAAATGCGTCATCGAAACATAGATAGAAAGAGCGAGAGAGAAAGAGAGATGAAAAGAGCCCAACAATGGAAACAACTGAAGAATAATTCAACGACCGTCGAACGAAATCAAGTGAGCCGGAACGAATGGGAAGCTCTGATGCTCTGCGTCTCACCGCCGTCGGGACTTTAATTAAGATCTGCTCGGTGTCGACCGACGACCGACCGACAGACAGCAGCAAAACACATTTCTGTGCCGGTTTTCTGTCTGCTTCTCTGGCCTGCCGAACGTGTCGTTAATCGGGTGTGGTCACGCCGCTGCCCGAGGGGCTCGCCGTGCGCAAACAGACAGTAATTGTACGTGATGTAATTTTTAACATAATTGCCGGCGGGCCAACCCGACTGGATCGGTCGGTCGCGAACGGTTGCATTCTCCGAAGGATCCGAATCCGGGGATGGATGAAATTGATTTTAGATTGACGGGATGAGTGCATCCAGCCAGGCTTCCGAGGATTGAAGGATGAAATTCTATTCCGAATGTTCCTTCCCTTTGCTACGCCTCTGTCAGTAACGTCGATCCACAACAATGGAGCCGTCGAGCGAAGCGAACAATATTTCGCGGGATGTCGGCGGGACACGTTGACGTATAGCAATCACAGTAAGCGGTGGTAGACCGGTTTCGATTCAATCGAAAAAAGTAGAGCATAATAGAGCAAAAGTTTCCCGGGCACACAGTAGGCCGTCGCAGGGGGCCGCATCCACAACACGAATTCACTTACAGCGTGCTGAGCTTCAGGAAGCGCTGGAACACGTTCATGTTTAGCTCGGAGAACAGATTTCCCGTCAGGTCGCTGAAACGAAAGATCGAACGAAAAGTGAAACGAAAGGTTTTGTGGGGAACTTTTCCGACTGAACGCCCTGCCATTTGCACCTGAGCAAAGCCCATCAGCCACAGCCCTCATCTGGCTCCGCTTATCTTTCATAGGCTGGGCCTCGATTTGATACTTTTTGAGGTGCCGAAAAGTTGATTAGCCGATGGCGGGCGGCTGAGCAGAGCAGGGTTTACTTACAGCAGAGTGACATTGTCTGGCGCTAGGGACGGTGGCAGCGCCGTAAGGCCCTTGTTATCACACAGCACATCCGTTCCGCGACATTTGCAAGTATTGTTGGCATCGTTCCAGGCTGTCGGGGTGAAATCGGTGTGAAAAGTAAGTGATCCGTGCCATCCGTGGAACTGGGAGAGCTCCCTTCCGTGCTTACCGCAGTCCGTGTAGGGCAGCTGATCGTTGATGGCGGCCGGCCGTTTGCGGAAATAATGGTCATAATAATTCCTACCCACGTCGTCCTCTAGCCAGCCACCGTAAACAGGACATGAATCAGTGCTCATTTTATTTTTTCGGAAATCAAATTTCGTTTTTCTTATATTTTTTACAAAACAGCAGACGAAAACCACTCACCACATTCGAGCTCGTCGGATCCATCGTCACAGTCCGGAAGGCCGTTGCAGTTTTTGCTCTGCTCGATACACTGCAGCGTGCTGTTGCACCGGAAGTATCCGTCCTCGCAGCGAAAGAACCCGACATCGGCGTTCGATGACGGTGGCGGCGGTGGCTGCGGTGGTGAAACGGCAGCTGCATCCACGTTGGCTGCCTTACGTTGCGTCGTGACAGGTTGCTCCAAACTTCCTCCGTACTCCGCCTCCGGTAGAACCAGATCGCGGTGCTCCAGTCCGCGTGCTGAAGAGAAGAAAGATGATCGCAAGAAATTGAATCAGCAATGGCACGGGAGCACCTTTTGGGTGAGTGTTTATTTATGTATTTACATTTGTATGAAAGCCAGCATTGGCTGCTGGCGACACGCGCGATGGGTGGTGCTGGGTGAAGGCAACTCTCCCGGCAACAACGGCTTCGAAGGAACACATAACCGCAATCCAGCCGGCAATGCCATTTTCCACTGTCATTTCGATTTGGTTTATACGACTTCTGAACGCGAAATCGTGGCCAGTAATGAAGTCTTTGCCGGTACCCCAATGCATTGTGGTGGCTATTTCCGCTTCATTATCTCGTTACTGTTCCAGCTACCACTTTCCAGTGCTATTATTTATTTGCAGCTCCCCGATGCTGCACCGGCAAACGGCTTTGTTTTGAAAAACCCAAATCTATTTACAAACGATATCGAAGCAATAGTCACCCTCCCGCCAGTCAGGGCAAAAAGTAGATTGGCAGAATGATATTCCACCAAAAACCGCACTATTTTGTTCGCTCGAAATCATCGTTTATTTTTACGCCAAAAAACAAACACTTTTTCCTTCGTTCCGATGGCGTCCATGCCGGCGGAAGTGGCCAGAAAAACGTTCTCGCCCGGTCGGTGTGATAGGAAACATATTTTGGTGATTCACTGATTTCATTTCAACAATGGTATGACCCAAAGTGTGTGACCCTTCGAATATTGGGTTTTCTTTTCAATGTCCCGCATAACTCAACTTCACTGCTAAACAATAAACCCACTAAAGGCATTAGGCAAACAAAGTTCATTAGCCATCGGTCGAAGTAGTCCAAAGATTCAAAAATGATATGCCAATCAATTTCTTGAATCAAACCTCAGCTGATTAGCGGTTGATGATGCCATCTGTCAAAATCATTTATTGCAGACGTCAATGTTAATTTATTTATCCTTTTTGGAATCTCACGTAAGTGTTTTGTGTCCGCTGTGCGAATGGCACCGCTTTTCTCTAAATTATCCGACCGAAAACCACAACATTTCAAAAGGGAAGTCAAGCAGGATTAGCACCCGAAACGCAGCCGGATTAGGGAGAAGAAGTATCTCCTTGTGGCGCTGTTTATGTCTAGCTCTGTTGCTCTGTTGCTCTGTTGTGATTCGTCGTCATCATCCGTGTGTGGGGACAATTACAAGTAAGTAATCGTATAAATCTGCTCGAGATTGAGTCTAATTTTGCCAAATTCTATTCTTTTTTATTCCATTATCCATGACGCGTGTCCTAACATTTAATTAACTTACTGGACTAGCCGAGCGGAACACAAACGCAATGTTGCGTCAAGACGAAAGTCGACATCTCTAATGATTCGTTCGCGTGTGAAAAGACGAACACTCGTGCAAATGAGCGGCTAGGCTAAATACTTTAATTAACTTCAGTGAATTAGGTTCTCGAAACGCGTTCGTTCTAGTGACCCATTTACCGAAGCGTTTAACCAAACCCCATCAAGTTCCTTGGTTTCTTCTTACCGGCCTGGATGATACGGTAAGTGATCGTCCATCAAGCGTCGTCCAATCTAATGATGGTTGAGACCGAAACCTCAGAGTGGCACTTTACGTTTATCCTGTAATCCGTTTGAAAACGAACGCAACAAGCCCTTGGCAGCCACCGGAAATGGGTCAATAATTTCTCGTTACGCTTCCGGTTGGCAGGGCGAACTTTAACATCCCATTTTCCAGCTGTTGGCCGACAGCCGCGCCGAGTAGTTTAACGGCCATTGCACGACTCCGTTGGGCATAACCGCCCCCGGGAACAGAGAGAACATGAGATGAATATTATGAGGTTTTATGCAAACCTGCCTATTCCCTACGGTGAAGGGCATGATTTTAGTGCAAGGACACTTCACATTTCCTCCACTTTGCTGCACTTAATCATTCCGGCGAATGATGTCCTCTGGCTCGTAACATTTCCTGAACCCTGACCAGGTCGAGGCTTGTCGAGCACCGTCCTCGATCGTATCATCGTACCGACGACCAGCTGGCCGGGCAGCGGTCACTATTCGGTGCACTATTCCTTCACGGTCTTGCTTCGTTCCAGGGTCGCTTCGACCGCGCTATGGCCACCACCATTTTACTACCGGCGAACAGAGCAGAGGCCTGGACCCTTGGACGTTTATCAGCCAATTGCCAACGCCTTATCTGTAGCTCATCCATTTGCGGTTTAAAGTTTGAAAACCGTAGCCTTCGGTATCGGTTACGTTCCAGTGGCCAGCCAGCTGTAACAGGCCTACAGAAGCTGGCATGAAACTCGACAAAAGTGAAGCCTCGGTCAGACACCGGCCACTGGTGTTCCGTGTGGCAAAATCAAAAGAAGAAGAATTACGTTTTTCCTGTGCCACAGCTCAAAGAGACGACTCAAATAGGGGAACAACTTAATGTGGAGCCAATATATCAGAATATCCGGCTTGTGGATGAGGCTCATCCGGGGTTGCCTCGTCAGCGACAAAACTTTCGAACGAGTAAAGCACAACAGACGGAAGCGGCATTTTTTGTCACAAAACTCAATGCACGATTCTAGACATCCTGTCAGAGACAGCAAAACTTATTCTTGGCGTATCAGACCGGGTTAAGAGAGGTTTCCGTAAACACACAGCCTGGAATCAGCCTGAAACTTCCCGCTCTGGCTCTGGCTCTGGCTCTGGAAGGATATTTGGTTTCGAAAACCCAACCACCAAGTCCACTCGCACTATCATCTAATTTATGGTCGAACGCAATCGCAAGGACCCTATGCGTCGTTTAATTGCAACCGCCCTCGGGCCTCAGGACACGCTGATAGCCCGGCTGGACCGCCTCGACCGGTATTTTGGTCGAGCGTAATTACTCTCATAAAACGCCATCCGCCGGCTCATCGGCGGTGGCGGCACTTTTTGTATTCAATTTTGGCAGCACGGACACGGACAAACTCATTCCGTGAGCGGTCCGGGGAGTCCGTACGAAAAGTTTCAGCAATTAAAAAAGAAGGTTCTCCAAATGATACATTATGTTGTGCGATAATTAAACAGTTAATCAAGGAAGGACAAGGAGGTTTTTGGCAAAGCCATGAACTCTGTAAGTACCCACAACGTTTGACCATAAGTCACCGGACAGGGAGTAGGAAATTAAGTGCACATCATTTAACGCTCGTTGGGACAGTTGGTTACAGGACCGTTACATACACCCTTTAGACTCACCAAAATGGAGCCTCTAAAGCTGTAATCCTCTCGGTTCATGCACCATTCTATCCGATAATTGTACGATTCGTTTCGCTAATCCATAACCATCGGGGCCAGGTTTCGCACCTAGTACTGAAATGATTTATGAGCCAACCGCCCCAAGTTTATACTAACTAACAATGATGCGTTTTGTACCCCGTTTCCTTCAGTCTGGCCAACGATGGAGCTAATGTTGGCGCACTTCGCTTCCCGTGGACGATGCATACGTAGCGGTGCAAAAAAGTCATAAATATGTAAACTACCCGAGGCACCGGCGATACCCGAACGGAGCGATGTGGAATGTAATTGAAATGTAAAGGCTGAGATCCGGCACGCTTTGCCGACGTGCCGACGGCTTCGGGTAAGTCAGTCTACGACGACGGGAAAACATTGGCGCTAACAGACATAAATGTCGTTGCCCGACTAAGAAGAAGGATTAGGATCTTCATCTGCCAAAGGGCCAGACCGTTCGCGCCTGTGTAATGTCGATCCTCTCGGCACGTCGTCTCCGTGGGCGATTCGATTCCAACTCTGCTTCATCTTTCAGACCACCGCCTGCGTGACGTTCGTGACTGTTGGAGGGGGTCCTTCGGTTGCAATGCCTTCGGTGAGACAATCTGCATTTTAGTGACCGTGGTCAAGGACGGTGTCATGGCTGAAACAATTGAACCGGCGGTGGCACAGGACCCACAGTGCTACGCGTGTTTCAGATTACTAGGCGTCAAACAGAAAAAAGGAACCTAGCTCTGCATCCTCATGCTATCGTTCCGTAGTAAATGGCAACTGAATGGTCACGCAGCCCAGCCACTGAACTGGCCAACATACGTAACGTAAGCAATTCAATGTCTGTGGCTAGTTTGTTCCTTCTTTCCCGTTTCGCTAAAATTACTGAACTGTAAATTACGCTGCCCTCGTCTGGTAGTTAATTAAATGCTGTGGCCAATGTAGACAACCCGCAGGTTCATGGTTCGCGTTGGTTAATGCCCGTTCAGTGCAACCTGTTGGTCGGTCCCGACGGGACAAATGGCCAAATTGCTGCGATAAGATCATCCAATTTCTTTCATCCGTTTCACGGCGCGGCGACGGGGCTTGTGGGCCCATTTCTCTCTGCCGGTCACCGATAATAATGGTAATAACTTCAGCGAGTCCCGTTCAGGATCCGCCTTCCGCTCGTTGGGGACACATTTTTCATTCCCCATTACAACCACAGGCTGGTGGTCGCAACATGGTACGGTTCCCGATGAGCCATGATCGGTTGGTTCGATTATGCCAGTAAATATTTACATCGATTAAGGTATCATCGCGTGGAAAACTTTCGACGTTCATTTTCTTAACCGATATGCCGGCGAGCCGCCAGTTTCGGTGCAGACGTAGGGCAAATGATAAATTACCCCCAAAGTGTTGCGTTTTTTCGTACCCGGAAAATGGTGCAGTCGGCCCATGCCAGGTGCGGACAGCCTTCATCATCATTTCGGTTCGATCCGGTTCGTCGGAATGCAAGGCTAACCTCGAATCGACTTCCAACCGTTATGCTGGGTCAGTGGTGCTTCGGAGGCCAGTTCCCCGCCAGCGAATTGTTTATCGCTTGTTGACGTTTACAGCGGAAAACTAATAATTCCAACCCGTTTCCACGGGTGCCCCCAAGGTGCCATTCTGTTTGTTTTGCTTAGTCCTTTTTTTCAACATTTTTAAACCTTTTAGCCGAATGCAAACAAACGCCCGGCTGACTTCTAATCTATTCTTTTGACCGCCACAATCTAACGGAGAACTGTCCCAGCGTTTCCAGGGCGTTCCACAGATCGACAGTGGGGAAATTCTCAGATCGTTATTCAATATCCTAAACAAATAATTACCAGGCACAGGGCTGGACCGGGCTAAATTAATGGAAATTGTCGGATCGGAGCTACCGAGAACCGATTGTGGGTTGGAGCATCAATCCGGTAAATCAGTCGGTAAACGGTGCGCTAATAATAACTTTAGGAGTAGATTGAGCAGAAAAAGGGCATCAAGTGGGAGATAACTGAACAAATTTCATGCATGGCATGGGAATGGGAACGACAATTTAATAGTGCTACGTAAATACCACATTCGAGGGATTGTTTTTCCAACTGACCGGTTTAATGGAGGTCCCGTCACTTGCGATTGATAGATTTCCCTTTTATTGGATGTGACATGGGTTTTTGGTTGGGCCATGATTGAGTTGTTCCTTTGGATGGGTACGAGAAAAAAAGGAACACTAAATAGACCTTCAAAATGATGGTGCACGGGAGTGACGTTGGTTTTATCCTGTATGCTTAGCCAAGTCATGGCCACGCTTTTTTTCCACCGTGCCGCGGCCACGGTGCGAAACTGGACTCAAAACTCGCTCTCTCGTCGCGACCGTCGCCGGGCGGGACAAAAGTAGCTTGACGGTGGTTGATGGAACGCAAATTATGTTTGCTGCCCGCAAACATAGTCATGTTAATCAACCGGCCGACGGGCCGATCGACCGGCGAGTCTTCACCCCGGCGGCCGACGGATGATTGCGCGTGGCGCATTGAACATGGAATTCAAGGTCCCTCGGCTACTTGCGGGCCCGTGGCCGGTATCTTATATTTCTTTCCACTCGTTTTTTTTTTTTTTACTTTGCCTCTTTGTGACATTATTGATTGTCAACAAACAAAGGTATCGGTCGTTGTTTTAATGGAATACGCCGCGATGACGTGGCCCAGCGAACCCAGCGGGGTTCAGGGTTTTCGGTCAGGCCCGTCCAAATTGCGTGCACCGCCCTCGAACTTGGCCTTGTGATCTCATCGGAGCGCCTTGTTTAACCGTGCCTCCCTTTTGATTCGCTTTGCTGGTTCTCTTAGCCTCTTTTACGGCCTTACAAACAACTCCACGAAACCCCAACCGACCGCAACCTGCAACGTGCATTGTAGAGGTTGCACATGAGTTTGGGTTGCAGTTCTCCGCCCCGCAGTTTTCGGTTGGCAAAACAAAACTTTTCTATTGTTTTAACCACCGTCAGCCACCGGGCCACGCAGTTCCAGCGTTTGCGCTTCCGTGGCGCTCATAAAGTAGCATTTGTTTATGACTTTTCTTTTGCCTGCCTTGTTTGTGGTCGCTCACAGAAAGCTTGCGCGCAATTTGTACTATTTCCCGCGACCGGAAATGCGCATTCCGGGCCACAGCCGAACGCCAGCCTTTTTGGGCCAGCCGTTTGACGTCAACTTCACGCCGGCTTATCTTCAATCATCGCGCAGAAACTATCGTATCTTTTCTTCTTCGTCTTCCGGTCGAGTGAGCCCGGGAATTCTGGGTAGACTCGTTTTTAGTAGCATAGATACATGACTTACCGTGGCGTACAACGAACGATGACACGAACAGCAGCCCAACGATTAACTCCATCGGCGTCGCAGACGGTCTCTTCATCTTTCTGCGGGAGCTTGTGGCGAGTGAAAGCGAATCACTGGCAGGACACCGGGCACGGGAGGGCCGTAAGAAAACACGAACGGAGAGACCGGATCTCTTCGGGGGTCAACACGGGGTCTACGTTTCAATTCTTCCGAACCGACTGAAGCGGAAAATCGTTCACATCCCATCCAATGACACACTCGAAAGGCTTAATTACGTTGGTTACTTTGCGGGTGAGGATTAATTTTCTCCATTCGCGTGTCCGCTGCTTGACGATAGCGACGGCTGCCATTGCAAACACTCGAAGGATCTTCGCACCGTCAGCGGGACGTTAGTCATTGCTGCCGTCGGCTTAGCCGATGGTGGAGCTAATTGCACGATTATTTACAGCACCAGTTTCACCAGAACGTTACACGTTTGTGGTTACAGTTTCAGTCGCAAGGCTACGCGCACTCCAAGAACCGGTGGCGTACATTCGGCGATTTAATCAAAGAAAGTGACGTTGATCGGAAGCATTCTGAAACGAGAAAACACATAAACAAGGATAAACGAACTTCCCTTTCGGAGACATAGCTTATTTCGGCATCATTTACTTTAATGTCTTCATTAGAAGTAAACCACATCGGGTAACCAGCGCCCGGTTAATGGTATTGCAAAAATAGTACTAACTTTGTTTGGAAAATGCAAAGTCCAGAAACAGAAACAGTTGGCAAACTTCCATCAAAACATCGGGGGCCGTCGCGTTCACATTCCATTACGGTCTCGATTTCGATAAATATAAACCGAACGATTCCAATCAAAACACGCCGCCATTACAGATAAGCCTCGTGGACGTGGCACTACAAACGCTTCTGTCGAAGTATACTATCGGCAAATGGCTCCCCCCGATGTCTTAGGCGAAAACTTCCGTCGATAGGATGTTTCTTCGGCACTATTAAGATGCCCGATTTGACGGGCGAACTGGTTCATTGCCTCGCTTCGTTTACGGTTCAGCTGCTGGGAGCGTGCTTAGTCATTTTTTCCATCTCTGGAACCGACGGCGTGGTTCGCGCGTTCCATGGGTTTACTTTCCCAATTTTAACATTTGACCACCCGCTCGTCCGCCAGCGACGAAATTGCTTCCTCGCACTGTTTACTCGCGTCCACGGCACTTGTTCTACAAACTACCGCGCGAACTTCTTATCTAAACACTTGGCTTCGAATCGCGATGGCACGCTGACGAAGCGATGCGTAGCCCCGGTCTCGGCCCCGGTCAGAATAAATATTTATTATGCTCGTCTAGACTCTGGAAATCTTTTGAGCGATAATAAAAAGAAAAAGTTACCCCAAAAGCTAAAGCGCGGCAACAAGCGATTCGTGGTAAAGGATCACCGGCACGTTCAATGAGCGGGCCGCATGTGGGCTAAGTAATTGCCGGCGAATCAATCCCACGTGGAGCTCGCATCTTAATCAATTACTATAACTTTATTTCCAAAAAATTCCGCTAGCCAGCATCGAACTTTCCCACCCCAATGTAGATCGGGCCACATCGAGGCTCGATTCTGAGTACCACGAATGCGCAATGTAATGCCGCAATGGAACTGCCCCAAAACGGCACCGGACAACAAATGTGCGCCGGTCATTGGACAGGCGGTTTATTAAAATATACGACAGGAAAATGGCAACCCTTTCCGCACTGACACACACGCGTTGCCTGGACTCGGAACTACGGGTTTCCGCCGCTGTTGGCAGACGCTCAAATTTCGGAAACAAATAATAGGTTGTTTATGGTTACTGCGGCCTAGCTCCTCAACATCGCCCCCCGAACGATGTGCAATGGATATGTGCGCGATGAAACGCCAACATCGGCGGCAGATGTTCTCGAGATCCGATCGAGCCACGAGACTTAACGAGCGATTATTGGCGATCAATTAATTTTGAACCCAGCGCTCCCTCATTAACCGCCCGGTACTCCACGGAACGGTTTTCCATCGCCACCGGGTCCCAGTGCGGTTGCCGTTGATCGTGCACATAAAATCTATTCGAACATCTTTCGGAGGCGGGAACGGTCGGGAAAAAGGGGTGTTTATGAGGAGCGTTGCCCCCTGTTTCGGTTCCCCGTCGGTGCGTCGTCGGAACTTAACAAAACACTTTTCATAAATCATATCTTAAAAAAACGGGGGTCGAAGGCGAAAGTGAAATGGAAGGCGGTTTCATGACTCAGCTCATCCGTTTCAGCAAGTTTCAGTTTTTTCGTTTCATTTTTATGCATAACAAAAAAAAAATGGATTCTATGAAATGTCCCATCGTTCGTTCCGATTGAAAGGAAACATCACATTTTCCACCACCACCAGCAGCAGCCAATCAGTTTGGCAAAGTTTCGCAATGTGCGAGAATTCCCCTACAAGATCGCAGCAATTATCGAACGAATTTGATCTCTTTCAATTTTCCCTCCCATTACCGGCCCAATCGTGCGGTGGCACGGAATAAGTTTTCCTTGTCGCTGGCGAAAGTTGCAATTATTACGCACCCCCCCCGCTAGGACAGCAAAATGCTTCGTCCCGTTCGTTGGGCTCCCGTTAGATTTGAAATATCTTTACATAACCACAAAACTTCTCCGACGCTCCGTTGGCCGTCGTTATCGGAGCGGAGGTTCATTCCTCCCGAACCGTGCCCGGGTCGGGTCGGGCGTGTTACTAAGACAACTTTTTACGCAAAACAAACATAAAACCCTTCGCCCGATCGACCGTGCGGTATGTTTTGCTATCATCGGCGGCATAGGCTATCTCGGTGGTCATTGGACATGGACCAAGTATGCCACGAACAGGTGTTTTCCGATAACCGGTATCACCGGTACACGTCCGCGTTGTGCGATAGACTGCCGACTGTTGAGGCATTTTTCCAATCAAACAATCGAACAGCGGCCGAACGATGGGTTTTTTTCTGTTGCATTTGCAACAGCACCAAAATGGATTGATAGAGAAAGGAATTGGAATGTGTGTTTTTTTTCCTTCGGGGCCGCGAATAGAACGGGAACCATTCGTTCGCCCCCTAGGTTGGCGCGTTGTTTCGATTCAGTCACTAGCCGGATAAGCTATGCAAAGGTTCAAGTTCAGCTCCACTGCAACTGCAGTAGCCCTTGGCTCGGTAGCTAAGCTTGAAAGTTACGCTCGTTGCAACACAGGAAACGATTCTTTCATAAATCCCGTGGCTCCGGTGCATACCTAATCCGCGCTTAATTAATTAATTCACGATGGGGAAAAAAGCGCAAGATTAAAGCGGAATCTCCACACAAGACGAGGGCATATTGAAACGCTTACAGATTGTCTTTCGATGCCGACGTAGGTTTTACGTTTACTACAGCACATTTCATTGCGGTTACATCAAAAAATTCCTAAGCAACGCTGTACCGAACATGTTTGTGATTGACAAACACTCCATAACATGAACGGTTTACACACGAGCCAAACGCCCTCTAAATACATACCTCACTTTATGGTCCCGTGATGCTGCCGACCCATCAATGGCTTGTTAACGATCAATTTGGACACTCCACACGGATCTGCAGCGCCACTTCACTCACTCAGCGACAAAAACGCCACGGTGGCCGCGTCCTTTTAACGAGAAATCAGCTCGTAAATTCAGAGCGCGCCACAGCGTACGTTTCCGGGTCGAACCATAAATTCGTACCGTACTGGGTGCTGGGCACGATTCTCGCCAATACTTCTCGTTTACGCGCGAGAAAGGCGCACAGATTCACAACACACGGATGGCGGAACGGTGGCGACAGAGTGTCCTGGCCACTCGCTGGACGATTCACTTCCACGACGATTGCTGACGTGGCGGGTGGTGTTAATGGACCGTTTTTTTTTTATTAGTATTTATTCTTCCCGAATCGTTCCCATCAATATCGATGGGCGCGATGGGTAGCAATGGGTGATGAGGGATGACATTGACATTAAGATTTGCGGCTTTCGGGTTTCGTACGGAACCCGGGAACGGGAAACAACGGCGAGGGTTTGTGTTTACTTTATACAGATTCCACTCACTCACGCTCACTAACGGCTAGGGGGTCACTATTTTACTCGAACATTTAAATGCACAATGGACGCATCATAATTTAAGAAACATTTAAAAATCAACCCAGCCAAAGTGGGTAACGGCTGGGTTTGAAATATTTTTCACAAACAACACACAGAAGGATAGTCACTAGTATTGAAATGGGAAAAGGGGACGCCTCGGGAAGCACCGGTGTGAGCACTTCCCGCACTGCCCGTATGCACTACATTTAATTATTTTGGCACAAACACTTCAACCCGCGTGCTCGGGTGCAGCTGGGGATGTTTTCGGAACGGATTGAAGCAACGGTAAACTTCGCTACATTTTCACCCGCCAACTGATCACTCCGCACGCCCGTCGGTGTGCGCGGCGCTGGCAAAGACTAAACCCGTCGAATCCTGGCCACGGTCACGGTCAGACTAAACATTCGATCGCGATTGACGGCACCGATTCGGTTGCTTCGGTCGCCACCGCCGCCAGCCGGCAGCTTCTTGCACTCACGAGTGCGCTGTTTATCTTCGCGCAATATTTCGCACGGTTCTCGCGTGAGTGTCCCGGTGGCAGGATCTCGGGCACGCATTTTCCATGAGTCACCGGTGAGCGGTCACTTGTTTACGATCGTGTAAGGCGTAGGTCGGGAACCGGTCCGGCCTGCCGTGTTCTTGATTACGTCCGGAAGCAGCCGATGAGCAGTTGAGGAGTCTGCCGGCGTCGGTATCATGAATTTATAAAAAGGAATGAAATCGGTCATCGATTAACGCGAATACCGCACGAAGCGCAGATTGTTGGAAAAATCAATCGTCAACTTCAATCGGCGTTCCATCGTGGGTTTCTCACTAAAAACTCACCCAAATGCTAAAGAAACTTGTTTGACGAGTCACGCATTTTAGTTTTTCGCACATTTTCCACCACCTACGGTGGGCGGAATGCTACGGAAACCGCGTTGCGTAATGGCAGAGAAAAGGAAGCAGAGATGAAGCTTTTATCAGTCGATGCCTTAAAATATTCACTTTTTGCACTCCGCGTGCTTTAATTTTATGCCAAACTAGTGCCAGTTAAAATCAGAGTTCGTTTAGCACAAATTAGCATAGGCGAAACAGAATGGAAACATGTTCAACAAGATCTTGCCGCCAAGTTTCGCTAACAACACAACGACTAGTTATTCCAACTTGCTGCAGCATCCATTAATTAATTTCCAAGAACCTTGCGGGTTGCACCGAGCACATCCGTTTAAATCTAAGGCACCGCAATTGCAAGTCACGTACTATTTGATCGTTCCGTCGAAAACTTACCAAACATGCGCCGTTTAACGTTTGGTTTATGTTTGTACCTGGACACTATTAGCAAATACAGTAATTAATGTGCTCCGGTGGCTTCACGGTGGTAAACACTCGTGATGAGACCATTACCATAATTCTGCCTCTAATCTCTGCTTGGGGGCGGCGTGATGCTTGGCAGTGAAACGATAATCAGCGCCAGACGATTAGTCTGCTTAAATAAGTGTGGAATTACCACTTTAGGCGCGGCGGGCCCTCCGAATATGGGCGCCCTATCCCATAATGCACTCAACATAAACCAGATGATCTGGGTGATGATGATGATGATGATGATGGCGACGGTGATGAGGCGGCCAGTGTTGTGGTGGATCAGTGTGGTAATAAATTGTGTTGCCGGTAGAAAGTCGAGAAGATAAATTTCACCTGTCACACGGCTCGTCCTCGGTGCACTCTGAAGCGGGATCCCCGGTTGACTTTTAACAGGTGGCCCCGGTGTCCGTTTTCGCCACTTCGCCTCTCTCGATTGATTTAAGCCTTTTTGCATCCGGATGCAGCACGAATTTTAGGCCGCCCTCGGGTGCATTCGTGCCAAATGGCGGAGGCTCTAATCGAACCGAGCCCGAGTGCGGAGAATGTGTGCAGCACATTCCGGCCGTGCTCACTGGGTCGGGAAAATAATTTGTCCAACGTGCTACCGGTGATTAATGGTCGAGTAAACGTGCCGCGAGCCTCCGGGCCAGATCTAATTTGTCGCATTTAATATACCGGGAAAAAAAAAAATTACGAACGAGTCCGTGGAGCCATCTGCTCGGTCGCTCGTCGTCGCAGCTTGATGATAATGAAACCATTTTCGGGTCACCAGACCGGAGTCGGGCCCGGAGTGTTTACTACTCTTTTCGGTGCGCCAATAAAACGATAATAAACGATATCGGAGCATCGCAATGCGCGCATAAGTACGCCCTTGGCCCGTTTATCGGCACGGCGACTACTTCGCTAAGTGATGCGACAACCAGCCCCGTTTCGGTGTGCTCCATATCGGCCCCGTGAATCAGCCTCGCTACCGTCATTCGCTTCGACCACGTCGACCTTAATTCTTCATATCGTGTGTCCTTTGTTCGGTAAAAAAAAACCCACGTTTAAATTAAATTGCAGGCCGCGAAAAGTACGGCCCGCACATGGCACGCATGACTAACCGATTATTTGCGCAGCCAAATCGCACACCCTACAGGACATCGAATCCAATGATGGCACATTAGAAAACGGATTTGGCACAGTTTTGGGGCCCTTAAATCCCAACACGAACTGGCTCTTAGCTGCCGTTTCTTGGGTGGGCGCGGGAACCCACCGCCATCGAAGTCATCGGAAGACGTGGGGCGCGCCCCGTTCCGGGTGAATCGGTGTGAATGAAAGATGGGTAGCATAAAAACATGCGGTGCCGCCAAGGCAGCTTGTCTCGACGCGTGCGCCGGCCACATAACAACAGGCCGCCCATGCCGTGGCGTGGCGCTGGCGCCATCCGCCAAAAAACGAAATGGGAAAATAGGAAGCACTCTTTTTTGCCACGTCCACGCTCAAGGACCTCGCAGGCACGAGGCGGTGGGAAGACGGCAAAAAAATGGCTCCCCAGCTCGGAGTGTTTGTCGCCCTCTTTTGGTGTCGGTTTACTTTGGCGCGAGAAAATAAATCCGCTGTTCTGCGGTTGAAAGTAAATTGGGCGCGAATGGAATGGCGTCTACCTTCCCGACCTTCCCGGTCACGCGTTTGGCCACATTTCGCGTTCGAGCATATTCGCTATCGGCGCCGAGCTCACGCAATGCACGCAGCATTTCTCATAAAAATCCACACGGATCATAAAGCATTGCGGAAACTTTCGAGGCCGACACCGGTGACCGATCGAAAATGGCGGAAGCTGGACAATTTCAGTCAGCCAAAAAAGTAGACACCCAACCACCGGAAGCCGGAACCGGAAGGCTGCCTTATCGAAGCGAGCGTGTAAGCTACGCCGCGGCGTATTATATCGTAATTTAAAACGCGCTGCTCTCGCTGGGCCACCCCCGGGGCCGTCTGGCCGATGGTTCACGGTTCCTTTATTTTGCTTTACGAGCCACCCAGACGACGGGGTGGTTGGTTTTTTCGTCTCGGCGGAAAATCCCTGCCGCGAGTGTCGTATGTAGTGAGAGTGTCACCGTGCTGCGTGGCCTCGAAAGGGACACCGCAACAGATGGTACCCTTAAACGGAAGCTGTTCCGCTGCCCGGGACGGCGTCCCAGCCGTCCCGTGGGCAATGCTTAGGTTTAAAGAGTTAAACGATTGCTACTTATCGTAAAACGGGCACGATGCGATAAAAGGACTCTAAAAGCGGAGAGACGACATGTAACGTTTTGCAGTAAAAGTTGGGGAAGCCCCAACCCAGCATCCGGATCCGGTCAACCCCAAAACTAATCATTAATTTTACGTATTAGAAAAGACTGCTCATTCGCAACGCTCGTCAGGCCCAGACCGGCAGTGGTGTGGTTCCGAGTTTCAGAATTTCAATTAAAGTTTGTGGCACTGCTGTGGCCCTGACAGTTGCACTCAGCCAAATGGGTGAGGTTGCCAAAAGTTTGGTGTAAATCAAATCCGAACCCAAAATTTAATGTGTGCAACGGGAGCATCGTTCCACGTCGGCATCCGGCACTGCATCGGCTTTGCTGGCCCCGGGTTCCCCCTAAAGCCAGCATGTTAAATATTACCAGCCATTCAGGAAGTAGCGAACCGGGACGCACTTTCCGGAATAGTGGAAACGCATCCAGGGCGATCGTAAAAATTTAAATCCCCCATGCTGCGGGCAGGTTCAGGTTTAAAAATTGGCCCCTAAACCATCGCAGCACACATCCGACCCAAATACCGGGAGTGCTTTAAAAACCAGGAGAGTCAGCCTTTTTTTTTCGGCCACCACGATCCGATGTGCAGTATTCAGTGCCGGGGCTGGACTCTCTTCATGGCAGGGAATGCAAACGAAGCATAAAATTGATTCTACTCCACTCGCTCCATTCTCATCGGCCATAAGTGCTGTTCGTTTCAGCTTGGGGCTTTTATTTTCGTAAGTGTTTTGCAGTTGGTGGCTTCCAGAAATCCGTTCCTATCGTGACCTAGTTCCGACGGACGGTGGCCCTTTTTTTGGTCGATTTTTTTGGTTTTCGGTTTCGGACATCGGCACAGTAGCAGCATAATTATATCCGTAAATTTATGATACTCATACATCTCGTCCTGGGGCATCATCATCAGCCGGACAGTAAGCTTCTTAGTGTGTCAGGCCGATGATGAAGCTAATAATTTATCGCTCGAATAACAATCCTACTTACACGGTGGGCCGTGTATCTTGACCTTTTTCCACCATTCGAGTACATTCGAGGGCTCGGAAATAACTGTAAACAGCGGGAGCTGCAATAATCGACGACCGTTACCCGTGATTACAATTCCAGTACACAGCACCAGGATGGTGTCATAAAATTATTACAATTACCATACACTCCCCGGTCGCACTGTCACGTCACGGGTGAACGCTCGGAGCGTGCGACAGGACACTGGCACCAGCGCAAAGGGCCTCGCGCTGGGCCGCCACTCAATAGGGACGGAATAATTTAATTTGATTTTAATTCCAGATTGCAATTGTAGCCACACGTACCGGAAACCAAATGGAAGGGCCCAACCAGGGCTTCGACGTCAGCCGCCTGACTCGTCACGAACTCGTGCACACAGTGACCGTGGCCTACGGTCAACAATCTGTCAAACAACTAGCCGTTTAATTACATTATCACTGGCGGGCATACGGCCCGACTGACCCGACCGGCCGGCTTCCGGTTTTCCGAGGCCGGCAAAGTCCGAGCCCTTCCGTGGACCGTGGGATGTTTCGAAATTTCAAGATAACCAAAACCACTCCAGGACGGACGGTTCAAGCGGACCGCTGAGATAAACGGAAGTCGAATTGTAGAATGGCCCCGTAATTGACAGTGACCCCCCTCGGGGCACCTTTCTCGTCGATCAAACGTAAAATACTGATTGACTTCCGGTTGCCCATCGATAAGCGGTCCGGGTCGGTGACTGAGTTTCAATGGCCGAGTTTTCTTTACAAAAATACGTTCATATAAATAGTACACATTCTACTCTTCGAGATGACAGCCCCAAGACAAATTGCGCGAGTGACGCAAGACTAAACGACGTTTCGTAGTTTTAACCCATTACCAACACACTCGAACGTCGGGCGCGGAAAAACTACCGAACCTGCCCCGTTTATCCGGGGGAAAACTTTGAACGGAGCGTCACGAAAAACACTTACGCCGGCACTGTCTGTTGGCGTTGGTGTGCTGGTGTATTGAAGTCTGAATTAAATTTATCATTCGCTTCCTCGCCATTCGGGGAACACATCTCATCTAGGAAGTTCCGGCTGAGCGAAGAAAACTTGTGTTATCCGTAACTCCGAATGGCGCTCGGTGGAACTGGGTCCACGGCAAACGAACAACAGCTTTTCTTTCGGCCCGAAACTTACTCGTTGCACGGGAAACGGAATGCTACGGCCAAATATGCCCATCGGTCCATGTTTATTAGCAAACTTTCGTGGCAGATTCGTGACAGCAAATTATGCCGCCTTATCAGAGGCACATTCCGTTTTGCACACGGTCAGAAACAATAGAAACCACTTGGCACGCACATCCGGAGCGGGGCGTTCTCTTTCATTTTGTAGAATATGTGGTTTTGGCTAATTTTTATTTCACTTACCGACGGACCACTGCCAAAACACGAGTTCTGCCGGAATTGGATCAAGCGAACCGTAACACCGTTAACGCTTTTTCGGAATCGTGGGCGCTTATTTAACCTTTTCCATTAAAATGTAACTCACGCAAACATAGCACAGCATCAAGCATAGTATCGTCCTGTGACGGGAACGGGATTAATGTTTGGCAACACTCTAACAAAAGACGGAAACATATTGTCAGCCGATTCCGTACAATGGCAAGGTACGATCCAGCCGTTCGGTTCCAACGTGGTGTTTCAAACATAAACCTTCGCGCTAAAAATAGACCACTTTATAGCCTTTGTCAGTGTCGAAAGATGAAGACGAACGAACAAATCGGAAGAAGCCTTTTATTGGCAGCTCGTGGATAGACTACCTACCGTGAAATAGGTGCCTTCTCCAGGAATGTCTCAAGCTGGTCGCTCTTTTATCCGTCGAATGAGCTGCGCTCCATGCCACGACCGTAAAGCAAAATAAACTTCGCTGAAACTAAACTATGGCCAGCGCCGGAGTGTGTATCTATACGTTCGCTTTCCTTGCATGGGAAGATTTTCATTTACTTTGCCAAACATCATCATTTGAGGCAAAGAGGCGTTCAACCCGGGCACCCGGACACCCCTGCGCTGGAAATACAGTGTCTTGATGGTTGACCTAAGGGAACCGATACTGGTCAGTTTATGCAAATACCAACCACATCGTTGATTGAGCACCGTTGATGAGGGCGTTGACGTGCGCCTAATCAATCACCGGTGGCCGGCGAAGATGAAGTCGAAGTGGAGTCCACAACAATCAGTACGAGTTTTGCTGGCCACGTGGATTTTTTTATGACAAGATACGTTTACGTTATGTAGCTCGTTTTCATCAAATACAGTTTGCTTGCCGAAAGGCTGTACGAAACTAGAATATGGAAATGAAAAAGGTGGATTAAAATCGATTGATGAGTACCTCAGAAATCTTAAAATCGCTTTTCACGAACGAGAAATAAAACGGACACCATTAAATGCTGGACGAAGCACAACTTGGAACTTAAGAAACCGACGACCGTTGCAGTACAGACGGATCTTTTGTGAACCGAGGCCGAGTTTGTTGATTCGGATTGGGATGTGCCAATCCCAACCCAACCCATACGGGTTGTTATTTTAACATTCCAGGCGGGGAAAAATCAACGCAACAATCAGCTTGTTTATTTACCAACAACCCGCTTCACTGACCAAGCCCAACCGTGACTCGACTCGCAGCTTGTATGTGGAAACATAAACCGTCCCTCAAGGTTTACTTGGTGCAACTTGATCCGCATTTTCAGTAAAATTACCTTATACAAACAACTTTGTTGAAGAACTCGAGCACCGCCAACATGCTCGGGAAGCCGACCGGGAAAGCTATCGGAAATGCGCCAACCGAAGATCCGGCCCACCGGCAGGGTTGTGCCGAATTTATTACGAATCCGACCCAGTCCGGTGTTTATTGCACCAGTAATGAGAATGTTCCTTCGAAGTGCCGAAGCCCATGCCGTTAACGAGCCGCCGAGGTCATGCATTTAATGCTACTTTCTTCATGAATCAACACTTTTCGGGCGGACCGCGTACTGCCACATAAAACCGACACGGGTCCCCAGTCTATCTATGTAATAAATATCGCCTAATGAGACATAGCCAGGCGCAATATATTTCATTTGTGATTCCACCAAAAGGCTGTAAATCATGAGCGACCAGGCGTCCCCATCACGCACGCCCGGCAGACCGACAACCGGAACAAAACTGTTCATCGGATTATTATCCGGCGGCGACTGTGGTCGAAACTCTTCGACTTGGTCGACTTGGTGCCCTACAGATTTGCCATCCTTCTGTTTGGTCCGAAGGAGAAGGTTGTGGATAAAAAGTGTTCTTTGGCAGCAACACTTGGTATTACGAGACACCACAAAGTTGAGCGGTCAGTTATGAGATGGTCGGAATCGGTGTCCAGATTCGCTTGCAGTCGCATATTGCTGGACGCTTATCTAAGCCAGGAAGGAAGTAGCGAGCGTGACCGTGAGAAGCACAGACCGTGTAAGAGAGAATTATTGGAGTGAATTTTCTTAATTGGTTCCGAAATTGGGTAGTTTCGAGTTTCTTACAGCTTGACTTTCTTATCATTACACTTTCTGCTCATCCTAGAGACATTTAGTAGAAAAAAGATAATTACAAAAACATAATAGTGTTACTTTTGTTACCTACAAGGTTTCGGCATTGGCATTGGCAAAGTAAATGAAAAAATAGAGCCGTAGCGAGCGGAGCAATTCCAAAGTAAACCAAATTAATCAGTTGTTTCACCAATAATCGATTTGTTTCGTCTATATAAAGTGAAACATAGAGGGCAATTTACCGACAAAAGCAGACGTTGGACTATTCCGAAATGTGAGGTGCTGAGCAATTCATGCCATTACATTGCCATTTGCGTCGTACCATTGGCCAAACACTATTCAGTACTGCTTTCAACCCACAGCTCCCCGGTTGGGGAGCTGTCTCCAATGGGTCGTTGGTGCTGTTTGCACGTACTGTCTCATTAGGAATACTAAACATAAGACTCTCGCTTCGAAAAACTTTCAACACTTCGTGGCTGATTCCGTTTCGAATTTTCTTCCGCTTGCTCGAAAGCGCTACGTGATGCAATCCGTTCCCAATTTCACCGGGATAATATTGAAACTTTCCACGTGAGTCGAGTGAGAATCGCTACGAAACATCATAATAATATTTTCAACAAAACTAAAACCAACCTGCAGGACTGACTCTCTAGCAGGGAACAAAGTCTGGCCAGTCGCTCACCCTTAAGTAGCTCGAAGGCACCACTGAAACCCAGCGCTTGCCGTTTTGATTTGTTTCAGGGGCTTCACCACACATCAACCGTACGGCCAAAGGACCTAGGGTTCGTAATGGATACTGTAGCACCACTTCCGACCAGGGTTCGGTACTTTCCCCAACATCACACCACGGCGAAATGCATTGTACTACGGGGCGGTACTGGACAGCGACGGGGAGAAAGGATTTCATGCCAAACGAAGTTTTATTGACTCCCATTCACACATTCGGCTATGTCTTTATTGGTTGCTGGTCGGGGTGGTTGCCTTTTCCTGTAGTGTGCGCGGCAAGTAGTTGTGTTTCATAATCCGTGGCCGATGAGGACCCTTGGCCAACACAGTGGTACAATGGTAACGTTTTATTTGCAGCTTCCGGGCGAAGGCCATCTGGCAAATATGTTCGTCATATCGCTGAACCACGCACAACCATGCTCATGGATCACAGCAAATCCTGGTAACAAAACATGGATCGGCTGCCTACCGAGAGGTTACTGTAGTAAAGGGGTTTATGGAAACCTCCGTAAAACTAACACGTCACTTGGTTCACGGAAACAGATTTAAGCCTCGAATTTTTGAAGCAAACATGGCAATGTATTGTACAATTTGTGCCAAATATTCAGGCTGAATTTCGTTTGGTATTTTATTTGGTTTAATATCGATCGCCGCGTCCCACTTCTTAATCAGCTCCGCAATCATTCAATTGAACGCCATTGAGAGATAATTTTAAGTACGCTCATTACTATCAGCACTCATCATTTACCTCTTGGGTGTTTTTTAACCTGAACAATTATACTCAATTTATTGTTCAAATTGACTGGACGTTGTGCGTTACTGGCATTCCGTTTAAAAATGTATGAAAGAAACGCCTCTCACAGAACCTGCAGATGATCGAAAGTTACAAACTGCCATCGTTTCATTCTGTGACCTGATGCAAAATCCATCAAATCGAGCTAATAGAAAACCCATTTTCAACAAAATTTCCATTTTGCTTCCCAGCTCACCGGGACAGAGAAGGAGAGTGAACTTTTTCGGGATGACCTATTTTCAATTCACTTCTTTCAACAGCCCGCAAGCGATGCTATCTGTGGGCCAAACTTCGAAAAGTCACAGTTAAAGTGCCACCGCACGGCGTTTGTCCAAGAATTGTGGAGCTTCGGGGCCGCGTTCAACAAAGGCGCAAATGATTTATGTTTTTCGGGCTTTGACAAACCCACGGGAAGTGCTGCTTAAAATGCATTCGATTTTCTCCGCTTATCGGGAGGGTCCTCTTCAATAGAAATGGAAGTTAGTTTGGGTGACTGTTCAGTTAGTTTGACTTACTACCACATTGTTTTAGTGGAACTTTTAACACACTGATGTCTGAACCAGGGTTTTTGGATATCGTTGAAATGCACTCAACCTAATAAACTGAATGATGAATAAATAGTACTTAATATATCCGTCATCAGTTGGAATAACTAAGATGCGCGCTGTAAACATCATTCAAAATAAATGGTTTTATTTGCTCTGTGCTCGGTCCTTATTCCATACTTTATGTTTAACCATTTCCAGCAAGTTAACAGTGGTTGTACTCCCCTCCGTGGAAAGCCACTTATTGTCTGGCCAAGAGGTTTTAAAATGTTTGTAATTTGCTAGCGATGGTAGAACAAATGAAGCCACAGAAATTGTGAAAATTGTGTTCAAAATCCCATACATTTGTTATGCGACAAATTGCACTCATAAAGTAAAATGTTTTGCTACTCGGGATTAACTTAAATAAATAAACCCACGAGCCAAAACGAAAGGCTTACGACATCCGGTTCTCATGAATCACGTGTAACTCACGCTATCTTCAGATAACTCACCGTGAGTTACTTTTCGCGGGAAAGTGCTCTGAGTGACTGCGGAAAATGAGCACCTAGAGCGCTGTGAATGAGTGCAGGGTTCTGTGTTTTGCTATTCTGCCCTATTTTTCCAACAATCCTTGGTAGAAATAGTTTACTACAGAAACTCTCTAACGTTATGATTAAGTTAGTCTGTTAGAAAGTATCGCTGAAAACCTTAATATCAATTTCGTAATAATTTTTAGACGAGGTTGTTCTAGTCACTAACAGTGCTAGTGTTGGGTTGTGAGTCTATTTTTAAACTCATCAATTAACGCGCTAAACTAGGAGTGGTGTGCACGCAAAGTTTTCAACGATAAGGCATCATAAATCCAAGACAATATCCATAATTCTTCTCGCCCTATCCGCGCGGAGCACCCGAGCAACATAAAACATCCAAAGTTCAAAGTAACTCATCGCATTCAACGTTCTGCAGCATGTAGGTGAAAACTACAACACATACAGGAAGATTGTGGGAGAAAAAACGTTTTCGCACATTTTCACATTGCCAATCCTTGAAAACCAAGCAACTCATAGCAGGAAACGCCTTTATCAGGGGTCAAAAAAAGGTTGCATATTCTTAATTTCAAAACCATTACCAAAGTGCTATTAAAAAAAGGTCAAAAGACGAATGAAAAGCACATTAAATCATAAAATTAAATCTAAGGTCCGCCATTCATCGAACGCTTTCCCATCAAACCTGCCCATAGAGGACCATCGAATGCACCTTAGAAATGACGGCCCTTTATTTTCTTTCGACAGCAAAGTGTGCCTGAAACGGTTATTGCCTCACCAAGCGCTAATCAGCCCATTCGTCCGGCATTTTCTGCTCAACCCAATGGTAATCTTCCAGCAGAATGTGTGCGCAAAGTGCTGGCGAATGCCATTGCCTGCCGGCTAAAGTTTTGACGTCCGAAAGAGCGAACCTGGCAAAAGCGTAAGAAAATCCCCTCGAGCAGTACCACTCCACCTACCGCTGCTGCCACGCCACTTGTCAAACAATCTTTTCGGTCTTGATAACCAAAAAATAATAAAACCCACCGGAAACACCGCCACGGTGTAACGTTGTGGCTACGCTTCAGCATACGTGGAAGGGTTTTCGGAACGTTTTCATTTGACGGGCTGCAAAATTTCCACGCACGGTTTTCATGGAAAATGCAACTTGTGTTTGCCTTTTTCCACGCAGAGTGAACTTTAGTTTTGAGAAATGCATTTGTTAGCATTCATGGCAGGAGTTTTATGAGTAAAGTAGGGCGAAAGATCATAACTCACTAAACTGTATGAATTAATTAACGAAAATGCGCAATTAAATTTTGCGCTTTCGAACAAATGATGCAATATATTGGCTCGTGCAGTATAACGTTAACGCAAACGTAACAGTATTCACATATGCGGAACAATATTGTTACGTTAGATAGAATGCAAACACTATCAAAAAATCCAACGTAAAACACCGTAAAATTGATTTTTTTATAGCAGCCGAATATTCTCGTGTCATTTTTAACTAATTGATGGTAAACCTGTACATGACGTAAGCATTTCATTTACAACGTTCAATAGACCCAGCAGAAGGACAGGGTGTTGTTTGCAGAGAATTATTGCCCTCTCGTTAGAAAATTGCCGGCCCCCAGCATCTATCCTTTGCCGTCCGATTTCAGCATGTTGAACGCATCGTAAATTGCAACAAAAACGAACCCCGATTTGGAGCACGGACAGGACGAACATAAGCCATGCGTCGAAAGTCTCACAAAAACATCGAACCCGGTCAGGCAGCTGGTTCCGCAAGCTTTGGTCAAATTACGTACGGCATCGTTTATGCTGCCCTTTCGGTGCAAATGATAGAGTACGCAAAGGGACGATGCTACGATACATGGTTTTAGTGGCGTAATGATGTCGAACGAGGATCAAGCAGAGACAACAACAGGACTCAGAAGGTGACAAAAGTAGTTCCCCATACACGGGTAACGAGAACTGTTGGGGCCGTAAGTCTGACTTCCGTGCTCGGTGCACGACGCTCGGAAGGATGAAGGTTGCTATTTGTCGAACGGTTGAACCAAAATCCCTTTTTAAACAAGCTTTAGGACCTTGTAAAGTTAGCCTCCACCGGCTAATGATTACCAGCATGGAACCCGGAACCAGTACCCAGTGTGCAACTAGACAATGCCACTACAAACTTCGACCTAATCCGAGCATCCTATTTTCCGTAGCTCATAGTTCCAAATATGGTCCATGAGCTCGCCTCTGTATACTGTTGTGTGCCACTTATATATAAATTATAATTCCCAATTTTGGACCTCCTAGCTCTGTTGACGCAAATAAAGTCAAAGTGTTACTCGCTGGCCACCTGTTTCGAATATTTCGGAGCGATTAACATGTTGCCTTGCGTCAGTGTGTGCCTGAAACGTCGATTAGATCTGCCATTGGATGAAGTCATCTATTGAATCATACGAAAATCGGTTGAGTATTTAACGATGGTAGCATCTATTACCAAAACGTATACCGTACTATCTTTATGCTATTTAATGAAAGGCAGATATTATATCATTACAGCCAGACACTATGAAGGAAACGCTTATCTTTTTTCCATTCATTTGGTTTCTCACATAATCTTACATAATCCACCACCAGCATGTGCGTATTTACCATGATATCTGAGTCAGATGAGCGTTAATGTGACTTCGCATGGTTGCCGACACGTGCCAGGTTGATAAATGAATCAGTTAATTCGTTGTTACGGTTCAACAGTCGCGCAGCTAGGGGTCAATGTCTTTTATTTGTCGGGGAATCACAGTGACAGGCAAATAAATGCCGCTAAACTTTAGCATACCTTTAAAGAAACAACAGAAACGAGGCATTCCAGCAATCATCTGTTAACGGATGAATAATTATGAGACAATTCTTAATCCTTTAATTCTCCATCTCCAATGTTAATGACACGACAACATAAACCCATCATGTATCACAACGCAAATCTTGCTGTTCATTAAATCAATTGAATTTTTTTGTTTCCAAAATAACGGTTCTTTGAAACATGTCTCATTAAATTACATCACAATCGAACAGTTCTTGAAAACTTTAATCCAAAATTTTTTAACGTATTCTTTTAGCACGGCTTGAGAAATAGTATTGTAGTTTAAACTTATACCTAGTGCCAATGTTTGAATCCCGGCACTGAGAGTCAACCCTGTTCAACGCATTTGTATCCTTGCACCGGTAACTATGGAAACGATCGAAGGCAACAAACTATCAACAACATTTATCAGACTCGATCGAATGTCGTTTGCGCACAGTGAACATGGTGAGTTTTGGTGTTCGTTATTTTAGTGCATTTTTATAAAAAACACCTTTGTTTTAGATACTCTCACGTACCAAATCTGAATCGGCCAAGGGAAACCGAAGCTCCGCGGGGTCAGGAAATTCCCGAGCCGTAACTATCCCATCGTTCGAGGAGTTTCTCCTGAAGCGTGACTACGTGGGCGCCAAGACTGTCCTTCAGGTGCGTTTGTGATGGAATCGGGCCCCTTAAAAAAGTGCAAATAATAACCCCGCTTTTACAGCGCTCGAAAGATTATGACGAAGTACCCGAACACCTGAAACAACTATGGACAGGATTCTGTGATTTTCACATCGGCGAGTACAAGAGGGCAAAAATTTTGTACGAAAAAATCTACGCAGCCGACGGCACGCTGAAAGATGTGGCACTCAACATTTGTGTCTGCATGTTCTACCTGGGCATGTACGACGAGGCCCAAAAGCTGGTCGAGGAGCTGCCCCAAAGCCCCTTGAAAATCCGTTTGCTGTTCCATCTGGCGCACAAGCTGAGTGATGAAGATCATCTAATGGAACTGCACGGATCGCTGCGTGATGTGGTCGAGGACCAGCTCAGTCTGGCCGGGATGCATTACCTCCGATCGCATTACCAGGAGGCTATCGATATCTACAAGCGCGTTTTGCTCGACAACAAGGATCTCCTGGCGCTGAACGTTTACGTTGCCATCTGCTACTATAAGCTGGACTACTACGATATCTCGCAGGAGGTGCTCGAGCTGTACTTGAACCAATACCCCGACAGCA
Source organism: Anopheles bellator (assembly GCF_943735745.2). Classification (NCBI taxonomy): domain Eukaryota; kingdom Metazoa; phylum Arthropoda; class Insecta; order Diptera; family Culicidae; genus Anopheles; species Anopheles bellator. The sequence continues at coordinate 27,070,610 of NC_071286.1, forward strand.
CGATTGCCATCAATCTGAAGGCGTGCAATCGGTTCCGGCTGTTCAATGGGCGAGCCGCTGAGCAGGAAATCAAACACCTGGTCGAGAGTGGCACGTTCGGTGCGGACCTGATCAAACACAATCTGGTAGTGTTTCGCAACGGAGAGGGTGCCCTTCAGGTGTTGCCCCATCTCATCGACATAGTGCCCGAGGCACGGCTGAACCTTGCCATCCACCATCTGCGGCGCGGAGAGATCCAAGAGGCGTATCAGCTGATGAAAGAAGTCCAACCAACGGTACCGCAGGAGTACATCCTGAAAGGGGTGGTGCACGCCGCGCTCGGACAGGAAACCGGCTCGAAGGAGCATCTGAAAAACGCCCAACAGTGTTTGCATCTCGTCGGAGGTTCGGCTTCCGAGTGTGACACCATCCCCGGACGGCAGAGTATGGCGTCGGCCTTTTTCCTCTATGGCCAGTTCGAAGAGGTACTGGTGTACCTCAACTCGATCCGTAGCTACTTCGTGAACGATGACATCTTCAACTACAACTACGCGCAGGCTAAAGCGGCCACCGGGTACTACAAAGAGGCCGAAGAGCTGCTGCTACAAATTCACGACATCTCCATTAAAGCGGACAGCACGTTCGGCATGGTGCTCGCCAAGTGTCACATTCACGCCGGGCACGCCGACCAGGCGTGGAACATTTTTCTCACGAAGGACTCCACACCGGACGCGTTCGCCTTGCTGCAGTTAATTGCCAACGACAGCTACCGTGTCGGGGAGTTTTGGGTTGCCGCGAAAGCGTTCGATACACTGGAGAAGCTCGACCCGAACCCGGAGTACTGGGAAGGCAAACGAGGGGCCTGCGCCGGTGCCGTTCAGGCCATTCTGGCCAAACGAGGCAGCGGGGCTCCCCCGGGTGGGGTATCGGAAATTATTTCGCTGTTGCGCGACTCTACCAATGCTCAAGCGGAAGGTATGTTAAGAGTTGTTCGCCGTTTTGCTAGTAGCATCAAGTGAAGGATGTTCGACGACTCAATGGTAAGTTGGTTAAATTTACTGCGAACGAATTATTCATTGACTTACGAAGCAACAATGTAGAATTTACTACGACTTATAATCAAACTAAACATTACTAAACTCAATTCAATAAAAGAAACTTTCGTTTCAAACTATAACGCACAGAATGATGTTGGATTCATGGTTCAAAATGGTTTATGCTTCGTGGTACATTTTTGCAGAACAATTGTGTGAAGCATCATTCACTCTTTCTCTTAAGGCGAAACCACATTAAACCACAACCAATCGAAAGTCATTAATTCGGATGGGTTGCGGTAGAATGCATCATCTGAATGACCCTCGAAACAACGGAAGAGTTAAGAACATAATTATTGGTTGGTAGCAACGGCACGCACATTGAACCACTAAGAACCACTGGGAACGGTCACTTGCCTGTTGTTGAACACCCTCGTAAACTCACCGAAACCGGACAGATTATACAGAATTAATTTAAACTTTTATCCAATTACCTTATCGTGTGCGATAAGCCGTTGATTTATGGGGCAACCTGCGGCTGATGAATAATGCGCGGTTTTCTTTTAAGCAGACGCCATGCAAATCTTTGGAGATATCTACGGTGTCTTTTCAAGGTTAGGAGTTATGGTATGATAACACTCATGAGACTGTAATTCTGTTAAGCTACATTAGCAACTCAAACGCACCAATTTAATGCGAAGTTTTAACAATTTCGGCTTCGAAGAACTTCGAAAGAAAGAGCTTTCGTTGCACTTTTGTGTTGGTGTGGTGCTGTGCCGGCAGAAAATGGATTTTACATACCATCGCAGCATAACCAACCGACAAAAACCATCTGGCACCCGACGATGAATGTGCTGAACTTTTTCCCAGTTTATGCCACTTCGTTGCGGTATCCAAACAGTCTGTGGGAGCTGAAAGGTATGCTTTTCCAGAAGAAAACCTGACATTTGGTGTTTTAGGAAGGGAACATGTAGAAAGCATATTTTACAACAATATTGAAATCAATAAATATTGCATACAGTTAAATTTATGTTGGTGACCCCATATAGTAGGCATATGAATTGGGAAGCCAGATTCGAAACCGAAATGTTTTGTTCGGTAGTAACAATGAAAGCCTTTCCTGATGTTTACAGATGTTTAAGCAAGCTGTAGTAAAGCTCACTATAGCCGAAAAGAAAACGCAAATGCCCTTTATTATTTCTTCATTACGTCTAGACCGTAGTCGTTATCATTCATTAACCGATAACCAGTATTTACGATCAAATAAGGGCTCAAAGCCTTTCGGTAATAATCGATACAAATGAGAATCGTGCTTTAAGTAACCGCCTACCGCCCGTTTCGTTACGATGACTCAAAGAATCCTCGAATCCAAGCTCGTACGCATTCGTCGTGTTTATTTGGGTTTGTTTTGGTTTTATTTTGAATCAAGAGCGTTTTCATAAATTATCTACACACCATCCTACTTATGCTTCTAGTTAAAGTGCTTTTTCGTCTTCATTTCCACTGTCCGTTTCCTACAGCAATATAAAAACAGCAATTCGTTAACGTCACAGTGCTACGTACGTCCGCTGATATTAGCGCTTCGGTTGGATGCATGCAAAATCACCAGGTCCTTATCAGCTGGTCTCCATTGGAACATCACAAACGGGGAGCTCGAGTCATCCAAGATGGTCTGATCAACGATCTGCGATCTGGCATTTCGCTACTTAATCCAAATTTAATCAAAGAACAAGGAACCACCCGTGGAAGATTAACAAAACAAAAATTACGAACACACACCTGGGACATCGATGTTTAGGTTGAACGTTTACACGAAGTAGAAATCAAGAGAAAATAATTTAACTCCATTTGACTAGTTGTGTAAGTTTTGCAACTTTTCACAAGACGGTGTATTAATGTTTTGCGCCTTCTGGTACAGATCCCGATCGCCAAAGTTTCGCGCCTTCGTCAGCATAGTGTCCTCTGTAGCGGGAAATAGAAGCGAAACGGAGAAATGTGCATTAGTGACCAAACAATCGATTCCGCAGAGGCAAGCGGGCTTACTGTAATTTCGTTCTCGGTAGCACGAATGTTTTAGACTGTTTAAATAGTCCTCCTCTACCGATGCTTCCAGCCGACCAACGGAACCCTGATACTCGGAGTGGAAATTTTCCTTTACGTAGTACGGAATTTTCAGCTGATTCGTTTTGCGGGGCACCGAAAACTTCCTACAAAGGAAGGAAACGAGCGGATTACGTATCGTCCCGAGTCGCAGGCAACTGACACTGGCACTTACTGGCTAGGAGTGAGACTGTAGATTGGATCGGAAATGAAGAACGAAGACATCATTGACAGCGCAATAAGCAGAATGATGGGCAGAAGGTTGATGAATGCTGCAAAACCCGATTGTGGCTGAAAGGAAACAGTTTGTCGTTAGCAATTAGCTTGCAAGAGCTTTAAAAAGACCCGAGACTTACCTCACGATACTGCTGCTGCTCAGCTCGATGAAACCGTCTTTGGCGTGTGTAAACGTGTTGCGTCGGGATTTCGCCGCCGAAAAACATATTAAACAGTTCCTCGGCGGTGAACTCCGTTTCGAAGCCGCGCGAGTACGCGTAATCATACTGATAGCGTGTTCGGCGCGTGGTTGGTTGATGGTGCTCCTCGGAGCCATACAAATCATACGACTTTCGTTTCTCCGCGTCCGTGAGGATGGCCACCGCGTTACCGATCGCTTTGAATGATTCCACCGCACCCGGAGCATGGTTCTTATCCGGGTGCAGCTGTAATGCCAGCTTTTTGTACGCCTTCTTAATATCCGAGTCGGTTGCATCCTTCGTAACACCGAGCACTTCGTAATAATCTTTGCACCTACGGCAGAGTCACAACAAGGCGCGTAGTTAAGGGAACGAACCAAACCCAATGAGGCGCAGGTGCTACACACTTTTTAATCCGTTTCACCGCCTCAAGCTGTTCCGGTGTGTACTCAACCGTTTCGTTGCTTTTTTCCGCCTTTGGCGCGTCTCCTTTGGCCGCATTGCGCTGCCGCACACCGTCGTCCGAAGTGTTACCAGACGTGGCATTTTCCGCATACGCTCCACATTTGATCTTATTGAGCAGTTCTACAATGCAAAGATGTTCAAGTCATCGAGAGTCAACACTTGTGATCCCGAATCAACGGCCAGCAGCGTACCTTCCGCCCGTTTGGTCGAATGGAGTGAAATCGACTTGCTCAGGAGCTTTTCCGCTTTCTCTATCTTCCCCTCGGCCAGGTACTTTACGGCCCGTTCCACACAGTCCTCGGCAGCTTCCTTGTTCATGGTTTATTTTTATCCTCCTCGAGGAGCTATCCCGAATAACCTTTCGAAGATTGGTAACAAGAGGACGAAGAAGATAAGAGAAGATTCTGCGACATCCGCACGCACCGCTGCAAGGCCAGCGAAGAACTTGGTGTACAAACTGCTCGGCCCCGAGCCCTAATCTTACTGCTTGTCCCGAATCCGGTCCGCGTGCCGCTGCGAAATAATGCCGTCTCACGGCGGATGCGGATGCGGTCGTAGCAAAGCGAAAACAGCAACTTTGGCCAATTCTAATCGACACACTCGCAAATCGTCATTATCTTTCAAACCCCTGATTTGGAACGTCGCAAAAGAAAAGAACAAACAAAAAAGTGACGTCCCAGTCAACAGCTGCTGTCACATGGTGCGAGTGCCTAGTGGTCATGCACTTCGTTCGAAGTAAACGGTTTGAACTCATTGAACACGGAACTTTTGATTGTTTTGATAAACATTGAAACTGTAAGCTCTATTTACAGAAACCGGAAAATTACAGCAACTGGATCATACAACAATATAGGAAGGAATACAATATGAAATTGACACTGGTAGCGGATTGCATGGCCGCTTCAATACGTTTCGTTTGAGCTTAATTTTAGCCAAGAACTATAAATAGAATACTCTACCATCCCCCTCGTCCAGTGCATCGAATCGTGTCAATGAAAGCACGGTTTCGGAGAAAGTGATAAGTCGTACAAACACATCCACATCCATGCACTTCGCGCACGGATGGACATACACGCGTTACTACCGGAAGGCACACCGGTGTTCCGGTGTGGCATCCTTATCGACCAAACAGCGCAGAATGAAGTTGCTCAACTCAAATGGCCCGACCGACGCTGGGCCCCACACTGATAGCTGGCAAAGCACCCGTTTGGGTGGCGTGGCTCTTGGAATGGCTTTTCCCCTTCGTCAAAAGTTTCGCGTGTCTTGCGCCTGACTACTCGAAGGTGATTTGTCATACCGGGCTCCATGCCGGCATTTGCCAGGGACTGCGCCTTTTTTCAAACCAATGCTTCGATGCCGATCGAAGTGAAACTCTTTTATCGGGTTAGTTTACAGTTTGTCTAGCATGGTAGTGCACCGAGTAGACCAGCGGCACTACCGATCAGCAGGAGTACATCTCAACAGAAGTGCAAAACCATTCAAAACTAACGTGCTGAACATCACCTTCAATGCGGTCAAATCTGGGCCATCGTAATCCTACAAAGAACGTTGTGTTAGCGTGATAGTTGTTTTAGTTGAAAATATTGATACAAATAATCATAAGTGAGTGAAACTTTAGCACTACTCGAACAAAGATGCTCAATTCGGATTCGTTGAAATCTCCGGTTAATTCATACGTAAAGCTCATAATGCAGGCTGTAAAAGTTAGATTTTAAATCACACCGGCAGCGACGGGTACAATCTGATTCCGGGGCTGTGCAATTGATTTCATTACTAAAGTGTTGGAATCTCATTGAAAAAAGTGCCGCTCGGTCGGTCGGGTAAAGTTCGTTTGATTTATGAAATGATGCACAGCGATTGACGGAAGGCGATGTTCCGCATGCATCGGTGGGCTTTCGTGGCTTCCGGACGATCCGGCGAGTGATTTCGGCGGCCATAACAAACGAATCACTATGACGGCGATGGTGTCGGTCGCGTGTAAATCGTAAGCCCAACGAACAGCAACGGCTAACGGCGGCATACTACCGAAATGGGTGACTTTGGCTCCGGTGAGTGTGTAGCTCTTTTTTCCCTCCTTCCTAACGCCTAGTGTCCTTAAACTGCTTTCATCGACTAAACCGAAAAAAGTGGCACTGTTAAGCAATCTTCTTTTCACTCAATTAAACACGACCGAGCGGTGATAGCAACACGCGGCAACGGCATTCATTTTTCAGCCGATTTTTACCATTAACCCGTTGATTGATGACTGCTGAAAGATATTTCCGACACCAGGAAGGTTGCGCTTAGACACCGCCATGGCCGGAACGTTTAATGACGATTTCTAGCAACAGAAAAACGGTACCGGCAAGCCCGGCGAACAGCAAAAGCCAGAAAGCCCCGGACGCCTGATCTAGGTTAACCTCCGGCATTTTGACCCCATTTTCGGGACACTCTGGTTTTTTGGCAAACCAAAGTTTCCGTTGATACTGCAGCAACCCGTGTTCGGTGATCTTGAGCAGGGTAATGCGAAACGCCTCCTTGAACGGACTATCCTTCGCAAGGGCCAAATAGATGGACCTTTGCGGAACTAGCGCTATTTCCTGCAGCCGGCATCGATCGGCGTCGGTGAAAAGTCCTTAAACCAGACATGGGAAGAGAAACTCAAGTGAATAGGATAAAATCTGCAGCTTAGCCGGGAACGTACTATTTATCCAGCTGTAGGCTCGATGAGCATCGCAGAGAAAAGCCGTTCTGTTGCGAGCGATGAGTGATATCCCTTCGATAAGGTTGCAGTACGCGTCCCCGCTTGCGATCTTCAGCCTGACTAGATCCTCGTTATCGGTTTCCTAATATAAAGAAATGTTAGCCTGTTGATAGATTTTAGGCGAAGCTTTCGAAAGTCGTACGTAGTAATATTTTAGATTCTCGTCGTCATTTTCTGCAACGATGGTGAATTCGTTTTTCACCAGATCTCGGAACGTTGTAACAGTCTTAGAAGGAACCACCAGAAGATAACCGACCATATGAGCAATGTAGAACTGGTGGAGTAGTGCCGCAAACACAAATATCGTTTGAAGCATAATACGAATCCCGTACGAGTTGGCTGGTGCAGTAAATCCTAGAAATTAATGAAAATAAAGAGCAGCATGTGATTGAACAGAATGAACAAAAGTCGTTCGTTAACTTTCCATACCTTGTTGGCTAAATATTTCCACCACGTAAAGGCTGAGCCCACTAATGTTATACTTTTCGTTCGATCGGTTGTGCCGGTTACGATTTCCCGGTGGACGATCGTGCATTTTATGAATCAACAGACCTGTCGCAACACACAGCCCAACAACGGCTAACCACAGCTGTAAACTAAACGGCCTGAGAAAGATGTTTCGTTTACTAGCGTCTTCCGGATGCAGAAACAGAACCACGGACCTAAAATCGATATACAGGACATCTTAATCGCCAAAGAAAGGGGCCAATGCTTCTTATCCTACCGCGACGTTCCGACGGCGCTAATAATATCAAACTGTTGTCCTCTGTTGCGATCAACCTCTACGGGATCTATAACGATATCGTACTGCGAGGTGTCACTGCTGGTCAGCCCGGTGTGCTGCTTGATGCTGATATTAAAATAACTGTATTAGTAATTTTCTCCTTTAGTCGTATTTTATCCGTTGTCCGTACCTAAAATTGTGAACCATTGATAAACTGTTCCATAACACCTCTCCTATGATGCCACTTGGCTCATTGGCGCCAGTCAGTGCACTCTAAAAATATGGAATCTGTTTACCGTACAACTTTCCAGAACTTTCACTTACCATGAGACGGAAACCCTTAAGTGTAATGCCCCCAAAGGCACGTCGTTGCTGGTATGTGCTTCGTTTGTCCCATATGTACAGACCGCTGGTCATGTCCCAACTACCAATTTGAAGCACCTTCCTATCGTCTACCACCCGTTGACCGTACACATCGAAAATCGCAGCCATACTTCCCTGACCACCCAGAAGATCACTCATCGGTTGCAGCAAAAACACACTCGAAGAAATGGTCATATTTAATCCGTGTAAAATAGACCTGTCCGTCCTCATTACATCCGTCCCCAACAGAAGCCACTCCAAAGAGCGCTCGTTGAAATATCCTTTCCGGGACAAGGTTTGCAGAACGCTCTGCACACCTTGGCAACCCATATCTACAATAAGACCAACGCGAACGTGTCCTGATCGGACGTTATACTGGAATCTCGCATCGTCTAAATCGGACAACTCGTGAAACGACAACATTCCGCGAAAGTTGTTCCGAACGAATCGTGCAACGGCGATCGATCCTGTAGAGATTATTCAAAGCGCGTTTTGTACGCTTTAAATGATTGATCTTTTCTAGGATTTTGCTACGTTTGCGTACCTGCTTGTTCATTGCGACACTGCAATATGCTCGCCACGTGTAACTGGCGCCATGCTAGAGTTTCGATCAAAAGCTGTCCCTTGGCAGGCAGACTGACTTGGGCTGACGATTGGTCGAAAATCAGCAGCAGAATCACCGGAAGCAACCGGAAGCAGTTGAAAGCGAACATTGCGCAAGACTGAGTGTGTGCCAAGCGGCAAAGTCCTTTACATTGAAATACGCCAAACGCATAAACGATGAAAAAGTAATTGAGTTCGGTAGCCCCCGGCCAATGCCTCATTATCCTGTCTACGCCTAAAACTGAGGATAAAATTGGTGCCCAGTCGTATCTTAGTCGTTTAGAACTTTTCCAACCCTTTTTTTAAATTCCAATTGCTATCACGTGCAAAGTGCAACGGCATAATGGATCGCGTTTGTAAAACAGTTAAGCAAGCCAAACTTAGCCCTGGGCGTCATAAATAAATTTCGCCAAGGCTGATGAGCCATCCTCCGGCCGACATTATAAAGCAATCGTACTGTACGCAGGATTGTTTCAGTTCTGATTTTCAAGTTTCGAATTGTTACGCCCGAAATGAGAAGGTTGCCTGTTTTCATACCTCTTCTGGTGTCGGTCACCGTTGCCGTTGGCCGCTGGCAGTTGATAAAAAACTTTGTCAGCGAAACTCCCGTTAATTGTTTGACGATAGTGCACTGTTTCCAGGAGTATGCTGATCGAGATCTGGTACAGTGGGTTCGAAAGCTACATGGACATTTCAACGGACCAATATCATACATTGAAATCGGAGAAAACGCGAGCAGCAATCGGTTACCGTCCTATGACTACCGCTCTAGGACATCCCTTCACATGGCTGTTATCGTGAACCTCGATTGTAGCGGAGCAGAAACATACCTATGGGATGTGTCGTTGGAAGGACGATTGAATTCCTCGTATTATTGGCTCCTTTTCGGTGGACAACACCAATTTCAACCTACCGTCTCGTTCATAAGCGAGTTGAATATCAATTACGACGCAAGCATTGTGTTGGCCGTTAGTCATGCGATGCCAATCCGGGATTCTTTCGAAATCTACGACGTGTATGGTACCGTCAAGCAAAGAGGCGGATGCGTCGAATTCAACTTCTTGGGCATCTGGACACCGACGAGTGGTTGGCTGAAAGCACCGCGCAGACCTCAGGACCTTAAGCAAGTGCGATTGAAAGCGGTTATTTCGGTAAAAATACTTCACTTGTAGGGCACAACGGAAGTGTCTTTTCTAACCAACCAAACGGCTCGCTTGTAGACCCTGAGCCGACATCAGCCACAGTCTCTGGAAGCTCATCTTCACACCAAAGTGGTTCCCCGTGTTTACAATACCCACTTGTACACATATAAGGTGATGAAACTGTTGCAGTCACAGCTCAACTTCAGGTGCCCGCAGGATTTTCCGACGACAGGATCTTTATGAATTGTGGAACTGACGACTGTTACCACTTTTACCTGCGTACAGGGTGAAGCTGATTTTAGCAGCCCAATGGCGGCTAGACCTGATCGGAACTAATTCGTCGTTAGGAGTGGTGGGACAAATGCAAATGAAAGTGGTAGACTTTTCTGTGGCACCCCTTGCCGTTGTGCAGGAGCGGGTTTCAAGCTACGACGGGACGATTGAAATAGGAAACGGAAAGTAATACGGAGCCGTAACCCTCGAACGATTTCCAGTTTTTTCTAAAGGGTATATTTTTATTTCTTGCCAGATTCTTCTCTCTGTTCCGCCATCCGAAGGGTGGAATGAACAGAAATATTTTCCTCCATCCGTTCCAGAGCACCCTCTGGGTGTCGGTGGGCGGTCTCCTCATTTTCGTAGCAGTCTTACTTTGCGCAACACTCGTTATTCGAAGGACAAACCAAGGCTTCCCGTTTAGCGATATCGCGCTCGTGGTGCTCGACTTGGTCGGTTTAGTATCGCAGCAGGGGTTTTTGGCCGAATCTAGTCTCTTTTCCAAAAAACTCATCTTTATGGTCTCTATCGCGTTCTGTGTGCTGCTCATGCAGTTCTATTCGACCTTCATCATGAGCTACCAGTTGGTACGGCCACCGAAAACCATCAACACGATCGACCAACTGATCGCCAGTCCGCTCAAAGTGTTGGTCGAAAACATGTCCTACAATATGGACTTCTTCAAGGTGACGTATCGGGAAAGGGGCATTTTAAGAGTGCCAGTGCGGAGGTCATTGGTTTTTTTCGAATATTGCAGAGAACAAAGGATCCGGCAGTGACGAGATTGTATCAAAGGAGTGTAGTTCCCTACGATGACGTGTTCTACAATGTGAGCACCGGCATCGAGTTGGTCAAAAAGGGCGGATATTCGTTCCAATGCGAAACATCTTACGCATATGCCTGGGTCATCGGTATTTAGCACACTTCCGTAGCTGTTCCGAACCAAGCCTTGCTAAACAAAGTTTCAACCAATTGCAGACACGTTCACCGAGCAGCAAATTTGTGAGTTGCACTACATAACGGTGTTTCCGCATCGCGCAATCCACATTCCGGTCGTCAAGGGTAGCCCTCTGCGGGAACTTTTCAGGGTTAACTTACAGCGCATGAAAGAAACGGCGATTTTGGCCTACGATCGAGCTCCATATTTCATTCCAAAGCCGAAGTGCGTCCAGAAAAACAATGAAACGACGGCGATTAAAATGTCGGACGTGATTACGGCATTCTTGCTGCTGGTCTGCGGGATTCTTCTGAGCTGTTTCTTTCTGCTCCTCGAGATAATTTTCGAAAACCTCTGGCTACGCTTCGTAATTCAGCCTAACTATGTGTGGATAGATTAGGCCATTGTTGGCGCACGCACAATAGGCAATCAACTGCTTCGCTACGCACGATTTGAATTGATTCGAAATAAATAGACAACTAAATTAAGAAAATGCGAAAATGGCTTCGCTGTGCACAAAATACGTTATCAGAATGTGTACCGCCTGGATCTGGATACAACTTCCCGCAATTCGCAACTGAAGCCTTTGAACGACCGCACGTATTTAGTGAGGCATTTAATTACCTGCCTTATCATCAACACTGAACACTGTTGTACCAACAAGCTGGATTGCATGTCAAACGCGAGAGCACGAGTCTCCGGGGTGTGAAACTTTTCCAAATTGATTTTCCTACCACCCCACAATCTGGGAATGCAACCGGTTCACCGGTTGACGGCCTTTTGAGCAGCGAACACTCCACTCCGACGGTTTTGCGTTAACTGCGAGGATCCGTTTAAACGAGTCCAACATACGATGGAAAATTGCCTCTATATGCTGCTTTTGTACATATGCCGGGAGCTACGGAAAGGATGAGCAGCACCTCTTCTTACCGATCGTGAAGCCAGGCAGTTTGTAGGCCTTGCTCATTAACAAGCGAGCCTCTTTCGAATGCATCACGGTGGAAGTCGAGTCGCTGAGGGCTGGCAGAGTGTATACCTTAGGTTACCCCCTGGGTCATAAGATTTGCACATAATGTTTGATAGACAGGCACAGGCCTCAAGAAAGCACATAACGAGCCATTTCGCTAGGCCCCTATATGCCATCATAGGGGTCCTTAACGATTGCGCCTACACTTCGATGGTGGCCATTAAGGGGTGCAATAAAGGCACTTCACGCTCGAAGAATCCATTCCAATTCGCACCCGAAACAAAAGGCAAACACATTCCACCGGTAGTGTGCGCTGCATAAATGTATGATGTGCGGTTTGCGCCACATGGCTCCATCTTCATCTATTTACTGCGGTCATAGCTCATGCGTTACGGTTCCTTGCGGTACGGATGGTCTTCAGCACTCCGTTGTCTGTTGCACTGTTCAAATTGAGTGCAAAATAGTAGTCATGTTCGATGCGTGCGCGATAGAAGGTAGTTGCAAGTCTTCGGCGAGATTCTGATCGGAACACATTTCAGTTACTAACGCCAGGTCGATTCCGCTAGTTCGCTGGCTTTGGCACAATCTGTGTTTGTAGTGATTCCATGCTGCTAAAATGAATCCCGATGCTTGTGATCCGCTTGCGCATACCAGCATGTACCAGAGGGCGGAAGAAGGTCTCACAATGTTGCCCACCAATGCCATTCTGTAACACGTTTTAGAAAATGTTGCTGTTTTTACTCACATCTTGTCTTTTCTGTTTCAGATAGCGACGATAGTGACGGGGAAGGAGGATTGGGAAATGTGAGCCGCGTCATCGTGAGGCCACCAGGTAAGCTCGTAGATCACTTGTGAACAGGGACAGCTCTCCAGTAATTTCTGTGTTTGACATCGAATGTACTCATCTCTTTTAATGTAAACCGACTTTTATCGTAACTTGTTGTGAATTTAATTTTGTGAAAAAGCTTGGGTCTGTGTCCAATTGAAAAACCCCAGCCGGCGGTCACGCTGAGTAGTTGATCCCTTCGGATGCAGCATTAACCATAAAATACAAGCCATTTTGTGGAACATAGAATCTAAATTGCAATTGTGCATTAAATTTAGATAATATTTTATTATGAATTGTTATCAGCACTCGGATGCGAATGAAACAAAAATGTTTGATTGATTTTCTTCCGGCATATTGTATAGCAGGTCCTTACAGGAGCGTTCTTTTGTATTCGGTTCGTTGCGGTCAAATGAAATGCATTTGTTTGTTTTGTCGTCGGAGCTTTAGTGTGTATGTTGACCACTACTATTTTCAGAAATCAAAAGAGCTAAAATTAATGTGCTTTTGTCGGTCGTTTGAAGTATTGTTAGCAATACCGCCGGGCGCCCCGTTACGCCTCCTGTTCGATGGAATTCTGCGTGAGACCAATCATTCGCCCTTATTCTACTTCACAGAAGAACTTGCTTCGCTTGTACGATAGTATTAGAGTAAAATAAATGATTAAGGTTCAAGAAGATTACTACTAGTGCGACAGCTTAAGCACGTTCTCCTCGGATACGACGCGCCAACTGGATGTCCTTGGGCATGATAGTGACGCGCTTGGCGTGGATAGCGCAAAGATTGGTGTCCTCGAAAAGACCGACAAGGTAAGCCTCGCTGGCCTCCTAAAGATGGGAAGGGATCAAACGAAACCGTTGAATGAAACTGTTTGCGGTATGCAAAGCGTGGTTTCTTCGTACCTGGAGAGCACCGATAGCAGCGGACTGGAAACGCAGATCCGTCTTGAAATCCTGGGCAATTTCACGCACCAGCCGCTGGAAGGGCAGCTTGCGGATCAGCAGCTCAGTCGACTTCTGGTACCGACGAATTTCACGCAGGGCCACCGTACCGGGACGGTAGCGATGCGGCTTCTTAACACCACCGGTGGACGGGGCGCTCTTACGGGCAGCCTTGGTGGCCAGCTGCTTACGGGGAGCCTTTCCTCCAGTTGACTTACGTGCTGTCTGCTTAGTACGCGCCATGTCTTCTTATTCTGTGAAGACGAATGTAAGAGAGCATAATAAGAATAGATGAGAGACGAAGCATAAAACATAATACAAAAGAGAAAAGAGAAAAAATTGGGCGCCTGGTCCTTGTCCTTTGCCGCCGCTCATTCCAAACAATAACACGTCGTTAAAATTGCAAGACTATAGTTCTCTCGCTCTATCCAAGCAAGCGCGCGTGCATTGCTGTCACGCCGCCGTCTGGGGCACATGCGCTCTCGCGCTCCCCGCCAAAAAGCTACTGAAAATCGATAACGAAGCCAAACAGCTTTACCAAAGCAGAATAACTTTCAATTTTCTTAAGGCAACTCGCTACCAACAACCAAATCCAACATGTCCGAACGACTGTGTCCAGTCACGAATATTTTTCTAATAAAATGTCACCAATCGAAATTATTAAGTGACCTTTCATTCATCAAATTATTACAAAAAATTGTGCAAATTGAACAATCGAGCAATTTAGCATAATTTAAAACCACAAAACTTTGCATCAAAATATTGATTAAATATTAAATTCAAGAAAAAATAAAAACAAATAATAAAAAATTATATTCTTCATTAACAAATACATTTTTGCATATACTTTTGAATTTTAATATTAATATTTTTATAGTCACATAATTTAATGACCTGTTTTGTTTTCAATTCAATCAATCAAACTCCGTACTCAACTTAATTGAAAAAAAGTTTTCATATAATTTTTTCACTTATCTAAATTCATTTTTCATTTCTAAAAAAATGCCATCAGCCTTCAGAAATTAATTTTCCACCTTCTCTTTGTCTCTAACCCGCGGTACTCGCTTCCAGCTTAGTATCGCTCACAAACAAAATGGCGTCGTACGCGAGCCACTGACGGGCATGTCGAAGAAGCAGAGCGCGCACAGCGAAAATGCACCTTCGAAAATTATTCCTTCACGTCACGACGCGTCGGCCGCGATTCTGGCTCGGGCGCAAGATGAATCACCCCGCCACCCGCCACCCGCCACCCGCCACTGCACGAACCAAGCGACCAACCACTTCCCGTGGGAATGGGCCTCGGTCACCGCTGCGTAGCACACCAACTGAACCGCGATGGCTCTATACCGTACCAAAGCGCACACTTCACTTTCAACGGAGCACCTCTGTCCGTAAGATGAGGCGACACCACGGCGTAGCACTAGCGCTACCGATTGGGGCCGTCCGTTCCGAAATGGGGCTCACTTACCTTCCTGTGTTGTGTTGTTCTGGTTCGGTGTCAAGCAATCCGCCTGCAAGTCGTAGCTTCGCACTCTCAGATACTACTGAGCGGAATATGCCTGGTCGCAGTGGTAGTCGTTTGGGCGAAGCAGCGCACAAGTGTACAGAGGCATTCCACGCACGAGCCGCAGAGCTGGCTCTTTCTCGCACTCTGCTTGATGCCGCAAAGCGATGGGCTGGTTGTCTCACTTTCGCTCTCCCGCGCGCTGTGAAATGTGAGCCTCGCACGATTGGAACAAGCGCATGGCACGCTGTGACGTCAGAATATCTTTTGTTCCATAAAATCTACATTAGCTACACGAACTATGAGAAAAACAATGGAAAAGTTCGACAAAGAAAGCGTTTAAGAGTTCGCCAGTAATCCTGTTCGGCACGTATTCCTCAAGGTTTTTGCAATATTTATGTGTCCACGGTGACGTCACTGTGCGCAACGGTTCGAGTTGGACGTCCTTGTCAATAGAGACCATCGCCGCTCGCTCTCTGTTTACGGCAAACGATGTGGGAGAGAGAGAGTTTTAAGGCTGCGCTCCCACGAGCCACCAGCACTGACACAGTCGTAGCGATAACAGCTGCGGCGGTCCGTCGGAATTTAAATATACGTTATACAACGACGAGTTTAATTCTGCAGCTTCTTCGCTCGTTCTACCACTTCTTAGCCATCCAAGTTGAAATCAAGATTGAATTTAAAACTTACGGCGATTGCAATAAATGTTTCCTCTTTCCTTTCGCAGGACACAGTGGAAAAGCGAAACGGGGCCATTTATGCTTCGATGCGGCCTTCGAAACCGGGAACCTTGGTCGGGTGGACTTGGTGGGCGAGTTCGAGTACGATCTGTTCCTGCGGCCGGACACGTGCAATCCGCGGTACCGATTTTGGTTCAATTTTACCGTGGACAACGTGAAGCAGGATCAGCGCGTTATTTTCAACATAGTAAACATCAACAAAAGCCGCAATCTGTTCAAGGACGGCATGACCCCTTTGGTGAAATCCACCAGCCGGCCCAAATGGCAACGGTTGTTGCGTTGCGAAGTGTTCTACTACAAGTCGCCGGTCCACCAGAACCACTACGTTCTGAGCTTTGCTTTTGGGTTCGATAAAGAAGACGAAGTCTACCAGTTTGCCCTTACGTTTCCGTACTCGTACTCTAAGATGCAAGCCTATCTGAACGCATTGGAGCTTAAGTTTCCGGAATCCTATGAGCGCTCATCGCTGGGGACTAGCATCGTGAGACACTGCAGTGGGAATTAAGGAAGAGAAAATCCAAAGCCATTTTGCATTTATTTTCTTTTCAGCAAAACCGAAAACTTGAGTTAGTCACATTCGATGAGGTGAAGAAACCGGATAAGGTAGACCAAAAAAACGTAATCCATATGGTGGTCATCTTGGCGCGGCTTCATCCTGGCGAATCGCCGGCTTCGTATGTGGTGCAGGGATTGATCGAGTTTCTAGCAGCGGCTAGCCAGCCGATCGCGAAGGCTTTGCGCGAGCATGTTGTTTTTAAAATAGTGCCAATGCTGAATCCGGACGGAGTGTTCCTAGGTAACAATCGGTGCAACGTCGTCGGTCACGATCTGAACCGATCGTGGAACAAACTGTCCCAGTACACGCATCCTACACTTGTCGCTGTGATGAAGATGCTCAAGGAGTACGACAATTCCAGTGTGAGTATTAACGGGGCAAAGATAGCGAAACTTTTCACCAAACCCGGACGATCCTTACAGTGCTACCAAGTCGACTTCGTGATCGACATTCACGCCCATTCGAGCCTCACCGGAACGTTCATCTACGGTAGCACCTACGATAACGTGTACCGCTACGAGCGGCATCTGGTCTTTCCGAAGCTGTTTGCTACCAAGTGTGAAGATTTCTGCCAGGAGCATATGATGTTCAACGCGGACGACCGGAAGTCCGGCACGGCACGGAGGAATTTCGTCGAAGCTCTCAGCGACAACGTCAACACGTACACGTTGGAGGTGTCCATGTGCGGCTATTACCTAAACGGGACCAACATTCTCACCCAGTACACCGAGGATGCCTGTAAGGATCTGAGAAGGCAACCGCAAGATCATGTTGAAGTGCTCACGTCCCGTACCTATTGTTACAGACATGCGTATAGGCAGAAACCTTGCCCGGACGTTCCTGGAATATTATCGCTTTACGAACATTCTGCCAATACCGGCGGTTGATGATCTGCGACCGAGAAAGGGTCGCCCCCGGACACACCGTCCCCGGCCTCGCTCGAAAACGCGGAGCGAAATTAGAGCCCGCCCCAAAACAACTCGCGCCTATGCTCCGATCAGTTACACCGATCTTTCGATCTGTTACGACAGTGCCACGTCCGATGAGGGATCGCCAGTACGATATATGTACCATGGGCACGGGGCGTACGGGGGTTTGCGGATGCGTCCCCACGTCCATCAGGACCAATTTTCGCTCTCCAACATCCAGGCGGCACGGTTTAGCAATCTTGACTTTACCAGCGACTATCGCCTGAAAGTGCCGAAGATGAAGGCAGCGCAAACAGAACAAAAGATGCCTCCAATCGAAATGCTGACCATACCGCCGAAGCCCCATCTCACGATTATCGACTTCAACCAGCTGACACGGGGTGGCCTGGAAGAGGCCACTGCGGGGCGTACGATTGAACGGGAGAAGGAAAAAATCCGTCGACATACACTAAAGTCATCCTCTCGGAAGGCGTAAAGTCACGTCAGAGAAACGAGTCAGCTGGCAGCTACTGTATTAAAATGTAAAACAATTTTCTATTCGCAATTTTTCTAAAACAGTTTTAACGAATCTAGTGAATGGCTCGGTTCCACAGAGCAGTACAAGCAGCGAACTGGCATCTCCCGTAAGACCCGTCAGTAAACGTTCAATATCATTCGCTTCCATACGCCGGTCGTGAATTGGTTCGTTGTATTTAATCTTTTCCGAAAATCTTTCGTCGTTCTCTGCACAACTTCTGCGAGACATGTAAAGCGCATATTTAAAGTTCCAATAGGCGGCCATTGAACGCAGCTCGCTTCGTAGCAACAGGCTGGATAGATCTCGGAAGCAGGCCCAGAGCGTTAACCTTGTTTCATCTTCTTCGTCATCAAGAATCGTCCTCAGCGCGCTATAAACCGGTGCTATGGCGACCCCTTGTGCAAAGGCCACCACATTACGGTACTGGTTGCGCTCCCATCTGAACTCTCCGTAGACTCCTTTCCATTCGGTCTTACTTCCCAAGCGAAGCGTCAGCAGGTAATCGGTCATTGCACCGTCTGCTTCCATTTTTATCAACACATCAAAGGTGCGCTCTTCCGGTTGAAAAGCTACTGGTGTGTACGGCCTACTAAGGTACAGATCTGCCTCGCTTTTATCGAACTTTTCTATGCGAGAAGCAGGCGCTGGTGATTTACAGCACATGGCTGCAGCTGGATGTCTTTCACGCCACGCTTGTAACCGAACGTCGGGTGGCTGATTTGTGGTATCACTTCTTGTTTTTGCTGCCCGCAGTAATAAGTGGCATCCTTCCGGAACCACCAGCAGACTATCGTTATCCGGAGGGTTTAGCAGTCGAAACCGGAACCGAAACACTTCCTCCGTTTCCTGCTCGATGGAGCAGCAGGTGAACTCTTTGTACGCGCGATCCAAGACGTTGACGGTCCCAAGTGGCAATTGTTGCCGAACGGGCTTCAAATCCAGCACACAATTGGTGCATCCAGTGCCGCAGCATTCCGGTTCGTCGCTCATCCCTAAAATCTTCGGAGAATAGCAGCCTGTAACCCAACTTTTGTTTCCCAACGAGAATGTAAACAAATGGCCGCTTGTCGCACGATGACAGCTCGTGGTGAGTCAATGAGACGCCTTTTCTAGAAAATTTCCTCATTCACAGCGAATATAGCATTCTTTTCTCGTGGCTCGTTCATAGATCATCTGTCTGCGTTTTTCCGATTAATCTGCTTCTGTGCGAAAGACGACAGTGCGAATTCTGGTAGAGCAGCAACTTGACCGCACTTTAGGGTCGGTGCTTAGCACGGCTCTGTCCTTGAGTAAAAAACTACGAAACTTTTAAATAGAAACAATGATTGGGTTCTTTTTATTAATTAGTAACATAGAATAAGTATGTACGTGTTTGTACGTATCACAAGGTTGCTCTTTAAACGCCCACCTTCCCCAAGGCTGTGTCAGTTTTCGGGTCGGCGGTAACGTTTTGCACGGTTACGATCGTCTCGTTGATGGTGGTCTGCATTTTGCGCATGTTCTGTATCTGCAGCAGTCGCAATATTTGTGTGGCCTTTACAACATCTTCATCGCTCTTTCGTGTACCCCCTGCTGCGACGAGTGATTTGCCGGTGCCAAGCTGGGCGATCGCGATCGGTTGGCCGGTTACGAGCTGTTGCTTGAGGGTTTCCTTGTTCAGACAGTCGTGAATCGTCCGTCCCGCTGCCCGCAGCGAAACGAGATGATCCGGGTGGTACGCAATGCCAAGCCGATCGGCCAACTTCCGGGCGCCCTCGGCAAACTGGGCGTTGGTAAAGTCGAGACTATCGAAGGGGTTTGTTGACTTTACCTCCGGCGCGGTGGAGCGCTTCTCCTCCTCCAGCTTCCGGGCACCCATCAGTGGTCGGTAGGTGTCGACATTGTCAGAATACTCCAACCGGACCGCGTGTAGTAGCAGCCACGTTAGTTGCTCCTGACGCGTTACCAGTTCCTGCGGCATACCCACGTCGCGCTTGTACGTTTCGTACGCCGTTTCCCAAACGTTGACCACGCCAACCTGCTTCAGGTTTTCCCGATTTTCAATGCTATAGTGGCGTATTTTCTGATCTTCCAACCATACGATCAGAGCATGGAATTCTTTTGCATCTGCATTGGGGATGGATTGGGGAGAAGATCGAAGGATAGGTTCCGAGTTAGTCATCGTCACTAAACACCGACTATGCCGCCCTATTTACCTACCGTCGATATTGACCGGTTGGTCGCCGGTGTACTGCAGCGCGGTTAAATATCGCTCAAACATTTCACAACTTGCAAAAATTTTACAAACAAGAAAAGTGAAACACCGGCAGGCCAAAGAATTCCCCCCGAAGGTAACAAAGTGATTGCGTGCGGTTGACAGTTTGCGAAGCACAAACTTATCGTTTCTGCCAAGGTGACTAGATCGTTCGAGTCTCCACGATAAGTCGCTCGTTGACAGCGACTTTGTTTACGACGATCCGATACAGTAACTGGCCTTATGAGGGTTTCTCCTATTTTCGTGTAATTATAATGAGCGATTCCGTTGTGGCCAGCCGGCACAAGGACTGTTGGCCTTGCCGGTTGGTTAGTGGATTCGGTGTGATCGGAATCGGAGTGTACATTGCACTGCAGGCACAGAAACGACCTCACAAAGTGGCGCGCTACACTATGCAAACCGTAGCTCTGGGTCCGTTTACTCCGCAAACACGTTGAAGCTCCCGTGCACTTTATGCTGTTCCGTTTACTTCCAGCGGCCGGAAGCATCGGTGTTGCTCGACTGCTAGACGTCTACCCCTTTGGCCACAATGCGGCAAAGTAATGCAACATTCAGAGGGCCACCATTGAGTCAGATTTATTTTTAAAGTTTAGTTTCCAATAAATGATCACTGTTTAATTCCTACCACTCCCAACTTTGTGTCGGTTCGCGGGTCTGCCGTAATATTTTGTGCCGAAACAATTGTTTCGTTGATGGTGGTTTGCAGCTTGCGCACACTCTGTATCTGCAACAATCGCAGAATTCTGGCACCCTGCTCCAGCGCCCCATCGTCCGTGAAACCCATTCCGTTGCCCTCGTCGATCGGAAACGGTTTTCCCGTCACAACACGTTCTTTGAGTGCCTCTTTATCAAACGACGTGCAGATTACTTTTGCGGCCGCTTGCAACGAGATCAGATGGGTCGGATGGTGCGCAATACCTAGGCGCTCGGCCAGTTTGTAGGAACCTTCCACGAAATCGGCATCCGATTGGTCGAAAGCGTCGAACAGGCTGGTGGATTTGATTTGCGGAGCGGCCGTTCGCTTTGCTTCCCCATCCTGCTTTTTGGCCGCGGTGATCGTTTTGTACTGACTCGCTTCGTCGGAGTATTCAAGTTTGATAGCGTACAACAATAACCACGCTAGCTCTTCCCGTTGGGTCTTCAGCGGGGCGGGCATGTGTATGTCCTGTTTGTACTTTTTGTACACTTTGCTCCATTCCAGCGCGTTGATTTTGCGTAACGCATCGCGCTCTTCGATGGGGTACAGCCGTATTTTCTGATCCTCCAGCCACGCGATGAATCCTCGAAAATCTTTCGGATCTGCAAACACCGCAACAAACTGGAGAATTATTAACCGGAAGTTGGGCACAGGGCTCAAACACAGACCTTCAAAGTTAATCTGTCCAATTCGAGGGTATTGCAGCGCCGACAGATATCGTTCAAACATTATTTAAAATAAATAAAATCCTTTCCGATTTGCGTCTTTTTCGTTCGGGCTTCGTTGGCTTCGGCGGCGTCTTTGATTTTTATTCATTTCGATTTGGCAGACGCGAAGAGAGCTGGTAAACAACCGAATCAAGATTGCTAGACCTGCGTCTGTAGCTACCTTGAAGACCGATTTAAAAAGGCCGCTTCATTTCGAAGCTGAGTGTAATATAACTCAACAACAATTGAATAAATCCAACCACGGAAAACCCTGGGTCGCAGCCTCATTCTATGCAATTCACAACGACCATAAAACAAAGCCAATTGGCGCAATGCTTACATCAAACACTCCTTCCTGCTCGGTAAAGATAAACGAAGACATCTCGGCCCATTTTTGGGAACCACAAACCCCTCGGACGAGTTGGCTGGCTACAATAAACCCGATAAAATTGTTTGGCCACGCCGTCCTTGTGCTTGTTTTGCAAATTGGACCAGTATCTTCAAAGTATTTTCGGTTATCGTTTTACGTCACGGGCAGTATGCTTTTCGGGACCAGGAACGCATAGCGCCGCAGTATAATCTCTTCGTAGAAATGTGAGAAGCAGAGTAAATCATTTCCGGTGCCCGACCCGGCCTGGCCCGGCCCGACTCGACGTGGGCCGCGTTAGTTTGCGCAGTGAGTTGCCCGTTGGGATCGGGCAACTCAAGTGGCTGTTTAGACGGCCGTAAAATCGATTGTTATCTACACTGCGCGATACGGTATGCGATTCTTGTCGCAAACTTTCGTCCCATGGTGGTCCCGGGGACGGAATGGCCGGTTGAAAGATAAGCTGCGAGCTTTATATTGTGCCTGGCAGGATCGTTTTCTCCGCCATTCATGTCGTTACGGTGAGGGAAACGGAACGTTCCAGTGTAACGATGGCAAGCCTTGCGACAGTAATTTGCTGCGCCTTTCTGCTGGCCACCTGTGGCTTAGTAGGACATGTAGACGGTCACGGAATGGCGCTGGATCCAATTGCACGAGGATCACGCTGGCGCTGCAATCCGTTGGCGCTTCCAAACTACACGGACAACGAGCTGTTTTGCGGTGGCTTCCAAGTGAACTGGAACACGCACGGTGGAAAGTGTGGTGTGTGTGGCGACAACTATGGGGATCCCGAACCGCGACGCCACGAGTTGAACGGTATTTACGGCCAGGGCGATATCGTGAGGCAGTATTTGCGAGGGAGTGTGATCGAGGCGCGCATTCGCATCACGGCCAACCACCGAGGGCACTTTTTCTTCGACGTGTGCAATCTCGATACGGGTGCGGAGGACGAAAGTTGCTTCAACCAGTACCCGCTGTACCTGGTCGATGGAAGCCGTGAGTGGCCGCTTCCCTCAACGGACCCCGGAGAGTATTACATCAGCCTCAAGCTGCCCGATGCGCTCGTGTGCAGTCACTGTGTGTTCCGATGGACATATGTAGCAGGTAAGCCGGATGTGCTAATGCAGCATTCCCCACCAGGCAAGTAATGTGCCCTCATATCACACCGTTCGTTACAGGCAACAACTGGGGTTACTGTCCCGACGGAACGGGTAAGCTTGGCTGTGGGCCGCAGGAAACATTCAAAACGTGCTCCGATGTGCGGATAGCAAACTCGGCCGACTTTGTGCCAAACTTTGCGTACTGTACAAAATCGGTTTAGCGGAATCTTTTTGAGTGATCTGAGTGCTGAAAAAGACCTTTCTCGAAGGAGTGTCCCACGTCAACAACGGAAACCCGATATTTTTATCTACGCCAAACATTATTTCAATTTTATTCCACGTTTAAAATACAAATCCTCTTCAGTCAGGCGGAGTGGAATAATTATGTACGACATGTAGTGGCAACGGGTGATTCTCTTAGGGAAGAAGTGTTTTTCTTTGTAATCTTTAGTTCCGCTCTTATTCTGTTTTCTCGCAAAGTTCCTATTGTTTCACACGAGCACATACAGGCACCTACAATGCGTACACATCTAGTCTACGCGTTTCCATTCATTCTTATGCTCCTCGTTCAACCTGTGACTACTTATAATGAACCTATTCTGCTCTATTCCTACGCACAAACGTGAGTTCCTAGTTGTAGTAATCGCGCAAAACCCATGCTTGAAATAAAGGAAACTAGTGTAATTTAAATTAGCTTTCATAGCAAAATGATAAGGTCAGCGCAGCATAACTCTAATGGCATTCTATTTTGCCTCAGGAGTAATCGATCGGAGCCTACGAACAGCAAGGAAGCAACGAGCTTTCGTCCCTTCCTTAGTGGTCCATAACGTACTCCTCTTCCTCCAACGGATTGCCATGACCAGACTTGCACACTAGCGCAGAAACTGCGCACCCTTGGCGTCGTACTCCCGTTATCCCGAGCTCAGTCAGCAGCACGGCATTACGTGGCTAATGCTGCTGCTTCTTTTTCAAACTCTCCAAAAACTGTGACAAATCGTACTCCTCGTGGTACTGCCGGTCGTCCCACAGCTCGGGAAGGTTCTCCAACACCGTTTTGAAAGGCGCCGCAGGAGCTCCTCCCGTCGGTGCTCTCCCGTCACCGCCGTTTGTCTCTAGACCACCGGATCCACCTCCGGTAAGTGAGTTGGAGCGCTGGATTGAGCCACGGCGTGGCGTTCCAGGCGATGCTGCTGCTGCTCCGGCAGAGCCATCCAAGCGCGTACTACTGTCATCGGCAAGCGTAAACAGATCGAGCAGCTGATCGGTGCCCATCGTTTCCATCGAGGCATTCTCATCGCTCACGACCGTGTTCGCGGTCTGCAGTTTGAACTTTTGCAGTCCCATAATCTTCTCTTCGAGTGATTTGCGCGTTATCAGCCGGTACACGTTGACTACCTTCTTCTGCCCGATTCGGTGTGCTCGGTCCATCGCCTGCAGATCCTTCATCGGGTTCCAGTCGTGCTCAACGAAGATAACTGTATCGGCACCGGTCAGATTGAGACCAAGTCCTCCCACCTGTTGTTGGCGCAAAAACGAAAGGCCAGAAGATTAGTAGAGGAACAGGAACTAAGCTCGTAATCACCACTTGACGACGTGGTTATGAGACCGTTGCGGGGGTTTCTTTGACAGAGCGAAAGTGTGGTAATCGCTACCATTCAAGTGCGAAGCCACGGTTTGAAAGGACGTGTTACCTGTGTTGTTAGAAGCAGCACATCAATGCTCGGATCTCCGTTGAACTTGGTCACGATGTGGTGCCGGGTGCTCGGGGGAACGCTACCGTCCAACCGAAGGTACGATACGGTCGGGAGGTGCTTCTTGAGGAAATCGTTTTCGATTATGTCCAACATGGCCTTCAGCTGGCAGAATATCAGTGCCCGATGCTGGTTCACCGACGTGTCCTCGTTCGTGCCAATGCCACAATCTAGCAAAAGTTGCCTGGAAGAAGAAACCGAATAGGTTTTGGGGCGCTGTTAGAAAGATTTCTATACAGTGTGTGTTCAGCGAGCTTACTTCAGAACGGGCAGCTTGGCCGAATGCTCAATATCGTCCATCGAGGAACCGTTCCTGGTAAATTCCCCGACAATGTCCTGATACTCGGGGTGCGATGGCGAAAGGACTAGCTTTGGGTGGTTGCAAACGTTTTGTAAATATCTAACAAAAGGAAAAAAAACATTAAAACATATTAAAATCATACTTTCTACAGAGTCCGTCGCCGGCGCTCACCTTAAAGCTTGAAAGACGTGCGTCTTCTTGTTGACCGGACTCATCTGCTGGCCCTCGATGTGCTCGAGACACTCGCGAATGTCGGACGAGTGCAGATGCATCCGGCTAAAGTCCTCGTACAGCCGCTCCTGCAGCGGACTTAGCTCGCACAGCAAGTCCTGCGTAATCTTTGGCGGTAGATCAGTCAGTACGTCCTCCTTGACACGTCGCAGCAAAAACGGTAGCACCTGCCGGTGGAGCGCTTCCATCGCTAGCGCTCCTGCTTCCTGCTCTTTTGGCGAACTTTTCGGATCGCGACTGGCAAGAATCGGACGACTGAAGCGGGTGCTGAACTGCTTCTCGGTCCCCAAAAAGCCGGGCATCAGGAAATCGAACAGTGACCACAGCTCGAGAACGTTGTTCTGAATCGGAGTTCCGGACAGGATGAGCCGATGGTTCGCGACGAGCTGTTTGATCGCTTTGGAGCTCTTCGTTTTGCCGTTCTTGATGATGTGCCCCTCGTCCAGGATGCAGTAGTTCCACTGGACCGAACCAAAGAACTCGATGTCCTTCCGTACGATATCGTATGAAGCGACGATCAGATTGTAGGTGCCCAGCTTGTGGCGCAGTTGCTCTCGGCTGACGGGCAGTCCGACATAGTGCAGCGGACGCAGAAAGCGCGTCGGAAGAAACTTTTCCACCTCGTACACCCAGTGGCCAGTGAGCGTCGGTGGGCAGATGACCAGGCTCGGTAGTGGCGCACAGTTTCGATCGAGGCTGCGCTGGTAGTGATCGGACGCCAGTATACAGATCGCCTGCAGCGTCTTTCCGAGTCCCATATCGTCGCACAGGATGCCGTGCAGTTTGTAGCGATTCAAAAACCACAGCCAATTGACGCCCGACTGCTGGTAACTGCGCAGGTCCGCATTAATCTTGACCGGAATCTGGAAGTCCGGAATCGTCTTCGGGGAGAACAGGTACTCGAGGAACCGTTTGTCCTTCATCTTGCGCGTTTTGAGATCGTCCGAGAGCGAGCGGGTGGTTCCACTGTCCGGGGCCAGTCCATCGAGCGGCATCAGCTGGATAAGTGTCGCGAAGCAGTGTGTCGAAACGAGTCGCACCGACTGATCCGGATCACTCATCCGACCGAGCAGTGGCACCACGAGGAGCACCACGTACGGAACGATTTCGAACTGCAGCCGGTTGACGATACAAGCGATCGCTTCGGCCGCACCTTGGCGCTTGATGACGCTCTCGATGCAGGACAGCAGTGGCACCACCTCGTTAATAACCATCGTCATCACGGTGGCTGTGTCCACCGAGGCAAGCGTTGCCAGGCAACGGCCTACCATGTGACGGATCGCTTTCAGTGGATGCCGCAACAGGAGACACAACTTCGGCAGCAACTCAAACAGCTTGCCGTGTAACAACGGGTGTAGGAACGGTGCGGCCACTTCCAGCAGCTGCAACGATGTCATGAAATCGTTCGTTTCGTCCTGAGCCACCACATCCTGCGCAAGTCGATCGACGTAGCCGCCACTCACACGGGAAGTTATCTTTTCGAGCAACAGTTGCCACACGATGGGCAACTTTTCGGGCAGCGAAGCTCCGAACTGGGCGCACATCGTTGTGATTGCCGCCGTCGCACCGAGACGCTGCGTTCGGGCGTGCTTTCGATTGGCTTCTTCACTCTCCATCGTACCTCCGGTCGGTTCCTCGTGCGGTATTACGGGAGTGCCGGAGGCTGACGAAGAAGCGGACATGGAGAGATCAACGGGCACTGCTGCAGCCGGTCTTCCGGGACCACGGGTTCCAGGTGTTCCACTTCCCGTCGGACCAATATTGCTGCCCGTGCTTTGATCTTTGCTCTTTTGCTGCTTAATCAACGCTAGAATCCCGTGGTACGGATTGGAGTCGCCCGTGTTACTCGCATCGAAGTACTGCAGTTCCTGATCCGGACAGAGGACCTTCGGGGTAAACTCGGGATCACTCTTTAGGAGCGTGCACAGATTGGTGACAATTTTATTGTTCGGACACGGTGTACGGGCCGTCGCTTGGTCGAGTAGTCCGCTTAAATACTTGGCCGAGAGCTTCTGCAGCAACTCGCACTCCTCGCGCTTGATGGACTCCATCAGTGGCTTCACGACGGGATTTAGGCGCTCCTCCGGGAGACAGCGCAAACACACGACGGCACCGGACACTGACGACTGTGTGCTGATGTGAAGCGTGGTTTGTTCGAGGGCTGTGGCCGCGTGCGACAAGAGGAGACTTCGCCGCCGTTCTTCGAGCATGTCGGCAGTTTTCGGTTTCAGGCAATGCTTCGCCCGTACCTCATCGCCCGACCAGCCTGTAGTCGTCCCTCCAGCGCCCGTAGCGATCTGATAGATCTGATCCAGCGTGAGCACCTTCGGGTGGCTTTCGTATTCACCCAGTGGAATTTTGTACTGCTTGAGTGTGGCCAAATAGTCGCGACACTCTTGCAGCAGTCGCGTGAACAGAATGGCCACTTCATCGTAGTAGACATACTCGTTGAGACAGCCCCGCAGCCGTTCCTGCAGTACCGGCGGTCCCGGCTGGATCGTGTTGTCCACTCCGCACCAAAATGCAATCACCAGACTGCTAATGAGGCGTTGCAGCGCCGACCGGGACTGCAGGTAACCGATCAACACTTTGGTATAGCAATCGATGGGACTTTCCATTTCGGGCGTGTAGACGACCCCCGGGGCCGGTAGCACCAGGTAGCGCGACAGCAAGCCAATCATCCGCGAAGCTTTACATCGCGCCCGTACTACGTTTCTTTCGCGCATCTCCAGCGGAACCGTTTCGGCACCACCGAGAAATAGTTTCTGATAAAGTGCCCCACCGGTCCCGGTGCAGGTGCTCGCTGCAACATGTCCCCCGGTTTCGAACGAATCGAACTGGCGCCGTCGTTCCCGGTTCGTTCCACTCTGCATCGGTTTGGCGTAGATCAGCGAGCCCGGATCGAATGCCAACCGAAGGGGCTGCATCGCCAGGCATAGCCAGCTCGAGACGTACGGGCAGGAAGCGTGCAGCAGGGCCGACAATTCCGCATTAATGACCAAATTATCCCACACTTTCTCCGCCAGCGACTGGATGTCCTCCACGTGTTCAACGAGCACGCGTTGGAAAATGTGACGCAGCGCTTCCTGCAGCAACTGCGGTGGCCAATCTTTTACACCAAAGTTCAGCACCAAGTTCGAGTCGTCCGTGGAGTTGGCAAGCTTCAGTACGCCCTCCACCAGTGTCGTCGATGGTCGTTGACCGTTGCCGTTCGGAAGCTCATCTTTCTTTCCACCAGCGCCATTGGCAGTCGAGGCGGTGTTCGGATCCTCCGTGCCCATGTTGGTGGTTAGTGTTTTGAGCGTTTGTAGCGTCGATCGCCGAACGGAAGAACTGCAGTGGCTAAGGAAGGGCCAAAGGCGCGGCACCAGTATGGACATCGGTTCCATCTGGATCCAGCTGGAAGCGGACGGGAGGCTGAGGATCGAGGCAAGCAGCCCCATGAAGCTGTTGCAGGCCGAGGCAAGCTCGTCCTGATCGAGCAGCAGGTCCCACAGCAGCTTCACGATCTGCGACACCTGCGAGTGGCTGAGCAGCTTCGGTAGCCAGGATGCGATCGGTATGAGCGTGGTGGCAGCAACCGCACCTACATCGTCCACGGCATCAAACAACCCGGTCAGCACGTCGTTGATAATCACGGGAAGGAACGCCTGTACGAGGTCTTCCCGCACGACCAGCATGTACTTGATGCCGAGCAGACCGCCGTGGCGCACTTCCCACTCTTTCTGCTTCACGAACGTCAGCAGAATGTTGACCGTTTGGTGCACCTTCGCCAGCGGTAACTGTCTCAGGACCGTTCCCAGCACTTGGGCGCAAGTTTCTCGCACGGGAGCCACGACCTGATCGGAGACAAAGTCACCGAACCGATCGAGCGCCAGGACGCACAACAACCGAAGGGTGGCATCTTCCAGCCACAGTTGGTGCTGCCGCTCCATTTCCGTTTTGGACATACCGACACTTTTACCCGCTCCCTGCGAGTGACTCTTAAGCAGCTCGCGGAGAGCAGTGGCCGACCCGTGGCGCGTCTCCCAACGTGGACTGAAGAGATCAAGAAACAGTTTCGAGCAGAACGATTCCAGCGGCCAGTCGATGGCGTCCACCCAAGCACCGGTCAGATCGGGTACCGGTTCAACACTCCACCCTCCGCCAGTTCCAAAGGTCACCACCCCGCCTGCGAAGGGGGAGCCCGTCAACGCGCTGCTAGCGTTTTCTCCTTTCTCCGTCTTGATACGCTTCCGATCCGGTTCCCCGTCGGGGGTGGTTGGTGTGCCCGATCCATTGGAGCCACCTCCGAGATGGCCACCGCTGGCAGTAGAGGTCGAATTTCCACCACCGCCACCACCACCCGACTGCTGCTGGCGACGGAGACGTCGGGCACGGTTTTTCTCCCGGCAGCTGAGACCCTCCGACGACGGGGTTTGGTTCAGTTTCAAAATTTCCTGCACCGGCACGAGCTTCTCGCCACTCGCCGACGTTTGCAAGTCTCGGCCAGCGCCCAGTACGCCCGGTCCACCATGAGTCGATCGCACATCGTCCAGTGTCACTATTTCGTCCACATTTATGCCACTGCTCAGCCCAAGCTTCTCGTTCAGCAGGGCTCGCTGGCGGGCCAACTTTTCCCTCAGATCGATCACATCGTTCTCGTCGAGCGGGTCGAATTCGGTTCCCTCGGAGCCCATCAGGCGCGCTCCCTTGAAGAGCACCGCATTCAGATCGAAACCATCGAACGACAGGCGATTGTGATGACCCCCGTTGCGGGTGGTACCCGGTTTCGCCGGCGAATCGTTCGATCTATCCTCCTCCAAGGCCGAATCGTTCTCTTCCTCCGGTTCCTTCTTCACGATACACTTCGGTTCCCATTGGGGCACATTTTCCAGGATCGCCTGCACGGCCTGGGAGGCCGCTATCCGCGTTTCCCAGCTATTACTGTGCAGATAGGTCAGCAGGCGACTCAGAAGGTTGTGCAACTCGTGCGGATGCAGCTTCTGCACCTCACCTATTTGCTTGGCGGCCGCCTTCCGTGTGACTGCGGCCGAGCCGGATTCGAGCAGAATAAACAACCGATCCAATCTGCGTACCAGAGGGGCGGATGGAAGGGAATTAGATTTACAATCCAATCACTGCTTGGCGGTTTTGGCTCCCCGGGGCACCTCCGAGTCCCGACGAACGCACACTCACCTTGAAGCCATCGTAACAGCAAAATGGGGTCGTCGCGGGTGTTTTCCGAAAAACTCCACTCATACACACCAGAGAACGGGTCTCCAGTGTTTAGATATTATCCAAGGAACACCATAACACTCTGCGGCATTGGTACCTGCGAACGAAGAAGGAGCATAAACAGACCACACGTTTTGTTATTATGAAACTGTTTTTGGCGGAAACAAGTAAAATCGATGCCCAAGTAATTGGAGCGCCTGAAAGTTATGATTCGGGCACAACACACACCGTCTGTAGGCCGGTTGGTAGGTTTGCACTGAAAAAGAACCGGAATCGCGTTGCCGAGCACATCCAAACAATCTCAAGAACGGAAGCCAACTGTCGGGGAGAACTAGAACTACGCCCGCTTATAAACGCTCGGTCCGTGCACTGCAAATGAAGGACCTCCGGGTACGGCAACGGAGGAAGACAGAATTATGTTCGGTGCTGAAAAGCGCAAGTGCAGTCTGGCTGGCGTCTGGCTGTTGTGCTGTCCCGGAATTCCTGCCAGCCGTAACCGGGGCTCTTACTCTAGAACGCTGCCCTCAGAGCGAGCGGCTTGCGGCGCGGCGCGGCGCCGCGGGCGGTAACAGCGTTCTTGGGGGGTGGTTCGGCACTGTAACTGCTGCCTACACGACGCTATCTGCTCCGTGTCAGTGTGCGTGTGTGCAAAGGATAGCTGTCGAAACGATAGCCGCCCGTGTGCCGTTTATAGCCTCAATCCAGCACCAGACACCAGGCATCGAGCATCGGAGCTTTCTCGTTTCTCCGTTCGCCACCATAAAAAAGTTTATTGCCCAGAGAGCGCATAAATTTGTTAAATCCTGGCGAATGGAAGACGGATAATAATTGCGAAAGGTACAAGGAATTTACCGAAGTCGTTAGAGAACACAGCTTCTTTTTGGTGGCCACAACTCAAAAGTTCGAACACCATAACGTTTCATCAAAAAACAACTTCCGACGTCGAGTAATGGCATTTGAGCCATGAAAATTATACTTTAAGCACCATAGGCCTCGTCCACAAAGAGAGAATATGCGAATCGATCCAACACACCAGATTTTGCGAATGCTGAAAACACGAATCCTTGCTCCATTCCCCCTAATACCTTTGATGTCCAGAAAAGCACATGTCCTTACCGCTCCCAGTGGGGCCGGCAAATGGAGTTATGATTTTATTACAAAAAATGTGTTGCTTTATGACGGAACCGAGAGAAGCGTGCGTTCCGGGGTTGCGCCATCCTCTCTTTGTCCTGCCATACACGCCTATTGAACCACCATATTTCATTTATATATGTGCTCGCAGTGTCCCCGAGGCCATCCCGTGGTGGCGGCTCAACAATTCGCAGGAGTGAAGGCCACCGTCCTGCGTCGAAGAGTGAAGGATCAACGAAGATAATTAAATGAATAAAAATAATTCAATTGCCAATGGATGCGTTGGTTGTTGTGCAGAATAGTATGCTGACGCGGTCACCATTGCGCCTCTCGCGGAAAGGGCGAAATTGGTACACTCAGTCCCCGGTCCGGTCGTACCAATTAGTTAACGAGGGAACCAAGCATTCAAACGGTTTTCAAAATACGAAAAGACCGTAACGCAACGACAGACCTAACGGAGATCCCTATTACGGAATGGTGTTGCTAAACGATTAAATGTCCATCGGTGATGCTATCGCCAAGCGCCCTATGTGTCTACACACTCTCTATCTCTCTTTTTCTCTCGATGAGATGATATTATTCAAATTTGTTGCTACGAATACTGGAACCGATGGCTTCCGCTCGCTCGTGCACCACCAGCAGCATCCATGTCACGCGGGCATTGTTTAGTGTGATAGAAACAGGAAGTGGCCGACGGCAGCGGTGGCAACAATTGCCGTTAAACCCATCAGTCGCCACACATGATACCCGTGTTCCCCTTGCCCGTGTCAGTGCTTGGTGGTGCGTTCTACCAACGCTAGTGACCGAGGGCGGATGCTATCTGACCATTCCGCGGCTGCTCAAGTACGCAGGAAGACATACCGCCGGGCGGCAGGCATCGTGGAACGTGGCAGCATCGGAGAAGCCATTCGAATTCGTGGACCGGAGCGATAGAGATGTGCGCATGTGCTGTACACGATCCTCAGTCGGACCCAACATTGGTCCAATTAATGGAGAGCACACTCTATTTAACGTGTGATCGCCGTAGTACAGAGCCTTGGATTGCATTCAGGCTATTTTTATTACTTCTACTGCCATACGGGGAACTTGTTTGGCGGCCATGATCAGCCGAACCCGGAACACAGAGAAAGAGAAGGAGAATTACGTGACACAATTTGGTTAGCAATCGTTATCTAACGTTTTGGTTAAAATAGACAAATAAATAAAATAAAAATGACTACACCTGAGACTATTGCTCGCTTATCTCGGGAATTTCAAAAACAAATAAAAGCATAAATACAAGTGACGTTTACTGGAAAATCAGCGTGTCGTTATCAGGTGCCC
Organism: Anopheles bellator; assembly: GCF_943735745.2. Lineage (NCBI taxonomy): Eukaryota > Metazoa > Arthropoda > Insecta > Diptera > Culicidae > Anopheles > Anopheles bellator. The sequence goes on from NC_071286.1 coordinate 27,103,448, forward strand.
TTCGATAATCGTAAATTCGTCCACCGAAAGGGTTCACGGCCGCCCTGTGAGGCTTGGGAGTGTCCCGTGGTGGCCACCGGCATGTCACCAACCGCCGCAGATGCCATGAGAGAAGGTCTGAACTTCTAAACCACAGGAAAGGCGGTGCAACATGGGCGACCACAGTCTCGGGTGTCTCCCTATTGTCAATTGTTGGCCGTTCCCATCTAGTCGTGCGGCGCCTACTACACACAAACACATCTATCATATCGCACTTCAAAACACTGCTGCTTTGATGAAGTTTGCGTAAGCTGGTTGAAGTCAATTGACGGCGTGCGAAGATCGGCGCAAACGGGCGAATGGAAAGAAAGGAACGGAGCCGGGGCCGGGGCCGATGGTTCGATGCAAATAAATCAGCTGGGCGCATGCTATGCGCGACCAGTGAACTATGCTGTAGCCATCGTGAGAGTGTCGAAACGACGGACCAGGACTAAACCGGACACTCGTCTCGTGGTCGCATCGTTGAAACGTCGCTGCACTGCCAACATAAGGCGATAAGAGTGGTTTCGAAATCTTCAATCTCAATCTTCGCCAAGGTGGTGGTTGTGTCGCGCGCGCTGGGTTTGTTTTTGTTCATCTTAATGTCCACCAGAAACGGACCACGTCCGCAACATCCGCTCGGCCAGCATACGTCATCACGTGTTTTTATTTTGTTTTGTATGCTTGACATAGTTTTTCTTTCGTGATGTTGTCTAGTGTATTCCTTGCTCGTAGCTGGTTGCCAAATTTAACGCTATGCATTGTGGAGCAATTTGGTGAAATAGAAAATTTGTTTTGTTTCATATCGAACATGAATCAGCCGGAGCTATTTAGGCAACGGACCGCTGAAATCATCGACCCAGAACTCCGCGGGACTAGAAAAGATTAGCATTTTTCTATCCGTCGTCCCGGCTACCATCGCACCAATACTAACGCGAGCAACTATTCCCCATCCGTTGCGCAGAGAGCAGGCCATGATGAAAAATAGAACGGACGAGATAAAGGCTTGCACAGAAGGGTTGGTTCTGGGTCGTGCCCAGCGAGAGCGTGGACAACCCTCGTGTCGTGTGGCCAGTCATCGGTAGTATGTTGGCCTGCAAGGGTACAATTTCAAGCGTCGATTCAATTTCCACGGCACACCCTAGCCAGCGATGGAGAAAACGTAGTCATTGTGCTGTGCGCAATGCGGAGCCGATGGCGGATTGTGGCGACCGTTCTCGCGGTTCTCGGTCACGCCAGTGTGCGTGAGTGTGCAGAGAGCGCGTACAGATCGTCTCACCTGCTCTGATTGAGCGTTCTCGTGCATCGATCGACCTTCGCTTGTTGACCGGATAATGTACACCTTCCTTAACAACAATCTACCAAATTGAGCGCTGACCCACTTGGGTGGGGGGGGGGCGGCATTCTCGAGCGGAAACAGTTTACATGTTGATCGCGCTTCCGACAAGGGAACAAGCCAGCAAGCGGGCGAGCGGGCGGTTCGGGCAGCGAAACGAAAATTATCTGTAAAAAAAAGAGGCACCAGAGGTAACTGAGACCGTGCGATCATCGACCGTGCGTGGTTCAACATGCACGGTGGAAGCGCTCTGTACCTCGCGTACTCCGCCGTGTTGTCGGAGTTTAATCAATATTTGTTTCAACCGTCGTCGCAACCGCCTCCGGCTCGCGTCATGCGCTCGCTGGTTTTATCGCGCCCCACAGGAACAGAGCGCTTCGGCTCGGATGACCGTTTTTTGTGTGGTTCTATCGCTTTTTTTTGGACCGTCTCTAAATATAGCAACCACTACCACGGTACGCGAAAGAAGTGGGCAAAAAAATCAAATATACAAAATTCGTCAAAGAAATTACAACGAATCGTGCGCGCGCTCATTGCGCTCTTTAAGGGATACGCGAAGAAGAAGCGAATCCGGCCTCGGTCGGCGTGTGTTGGTGCGCGAGATAAATGGGCGAAAAACAAACAAATGAATTTTTGATGTTTGTACAGTGGGGCCAACCCGGTTGTTGGGGGATAACGTACCCCGAAAGGTACACCAGAGTGCATCTAGTAGGCGAAAAAGAGAGACGAAAGAAGCTTCAAGCTCAAAGTCTCTATAAGGAACAAAAGTAGGCGAGCACAAGAATGTGCCTTTGGGCCGAGGTTGTTGCTGCAGCTTTCACATTCTTTTATGAATATCATTATCAATTATTGCGCTACTTTTACTAAATACTCGCATCCACAGAACACTAACTTGAACTGCCCGATTTTCGAGAGTGCATTTCAACTGAAAGTGATTGACCGAAAACGTACCTTTCCCTTTCTTTAGACCGTTCCCGCTGCTGCACCGTAGCTGCCTGCCCTGTTTCTTTCTCAACCTTTCTCACTCACTCACTAGTGCGTTTTCCTTGCAACGCTTACGAGTCGTCATCGAATTTATCAGTGTTACACGAAAGAATCTTCCATTGTATCACACGGTTGCACTGAGGTCAAAGGATTCGAATGTGGCATGTGCCAGACACTTTTCAAGCAGCGCTCGCGATCCCCTTGTTCTGACAGCTGCCTGCGCCACTTCGTGCGCACACACCCAGCCCGCACAATCTCACTCACACTCGTCGCAGGAAGTCGGACGGCCGCAAACGCAGCATTTGTACGCTCGCCGTGCACTGCGAAGAAGACTCTCTCCGCGTGTCGTGAGCTCACACGTCGTCTCGCGTATCGCGGAAGGCCTGGATCGCCATTACAACAACCCGAAAAAACGAACCACTCGTTGGCGATATTTTTGCTACGCGGCGCAACGCAACCCAGCGCCTCAGCGCAATGTAGCAGCTGCGGCTGCCGCGCGGACCCTCTCAAAAACCACGTTCACTTCGCTGTGCTAGGCACTGGTGGTTGCCGTGCAGGCGCGCTGCTCCTCAGTCTGGCGGTCGGCAGAGATAGTGACTGGACGACAACGATAGTAGTCCCGCTAGCGGCCGCACCAGCACGGGGCACGGGGACGGCAGCCGAAGATGGCACCGTGGTTGCTGCTGCTGCCGCTTCTTCGCCAGCGGCGGGGAGGAATAACACCAAAACACTTTCACAACCGTTTCACTAGCCGCGGGCCGAATTGATTTTTCAGAGAAGTCCTGCATCGTCGGAGATCCAAATTTATACTGTTGGCCATTCCACAACGTCAACTGCTTTTTCTTGGGTGGGTTTGCGGGAGTGTTGGTGTCGCTGGGCGAAACGGCTTCGTGGTGTGCGAGCTGGCGAACTGTCAAACTGAAGGCTAGCTGAAACGTAACAACAATCGATATTTGTACGGTTAGTCGGATTATTTAGGGTTCGTTTCGGGCAGTTTTACCGAACAGGGTGATTGTCCGCAGCGCAGGCATTTTCTGCACGGTGTTTGGCCCACGGGAAAACGCTGCTTTCGGATGCAACCAGAGCGCACTGTTTAAGACACGAATGAAGCCCTGCGCTCAAAGTCTATAATAACGCAGCAACAACAACAAGAGCGCACTGTTGACATTCCAATCAGCTGCCAGCACCGGCGGCAGCCCTGAAGGGCTAGCACTGAACTACTTATTTCGTTCGTTCGAAAATACGACCCTTTCTACGATGAAAATGTGTGTTTTTGTAAATGCAAATTATCAATCCTAATCAACCGCAATCACTGGAAAAGGTACCTTGCTAGCGAAACGGAAATGCCAAGTTTACCACCCGTTTTGGATACTGATTGATAAACTCAATGGCCTTTGGTTAATCGTGGAAAGATACCTTATCTGTATCGATTTTAACAATACGCTACGATATCTGTTTTCACGATACGAGCTTTTCAAGCTTTTTCGCTACATTTACGCACCAACCAACACAGGAGTGAAGCTTAATCTGAAAATATTTTCGAGGTTTTACTCCACTGATCGTGTTTAAGAAAACGGCATTCATCGTCCGAAAGAGTGAAATGGCGTTTTTGTCGGTTTGTGTATATATATTTTTTTTCTACAAAAGGCATAAAGATATAAACAGTTGACGGTAATTGCACACAGTTTAAAAGTCAGCCGCTCTGGTGGGACGGTCTGGTAAGCATCCTCTTAAGCACTGTTCCGTAATCACTAATCACGTCCCGTCTGTTTGTCGTGTTCCACAGTATCACAAAAAAAACCCGATGTCGGTCAGTTCCTGCCCCACCGCCCCCGTGGCCCGTGGCTACTCCTCGTAAGCTGGCGGGGCGCTGCACTGCTCTCCTAGAGTGGTGGCCAGTTTGTGGACGCCTCCCGAAATCGAATATGGCGTCGCCGAACCTGCCAGCGGGATCTTGCCGATGGTAATCGGTATGTTCAGCTTCATCCGCTTGGTGGACCTCTGCGGTTTCACCAAGATGGCCAGCTCGTACGAGACATGCACGATACTGCTGTGCGTTGTCTCGGTGGACGGTATCGGGTTGACGACGAAGTTCTCCACAAACCGTGCATCGTTTTCCCCCTGTATGGTGGGTATTTTGCGCACGGTCAGCACTTCGTACTGGACGTTGGTTTCCACGAGCGGAATCTGCGTCTGGCCGATCACACGCGTCTGGCTGATGAATTTCAGTAACTTTTGAAACTTAATCTCAATCTCACTGACCGCCACCGTGCTGGAGTTTTGGACAAACACCTCCAGCTCGATCGTTTCCCCGGGTGTATAGCCGGACTTGGGTGTGGTTGCCGAAACTATCAGAGGCCGCGAGCGGCAGAATCCGCAGTAGAACGTCATCATGCTCTCGGCCTTGGTCGGTATGCACAGGACTTCGTTGCTCTGGTTCAAATCGGCCAGGCACACCACGGTGAACGGTTTCTGGAAGTTGTGGTCAAACTTCCACGGACGCTCCAAGGTCACTTGCAGCAGATAGCGCACATGGCCGTATTTTCCCTCCATCGAGGTTGGCACCGTTGGAGGAATTTGAAAGTCGAACTTGTACCGCAGCGCACCGGAGGGCAGCTGTATTCCGGCACCATTTTCCGCCCCGGCGAGGTACAGTTTCTTCTTGATGAAGTCCTCGCGGCCCTTGAACTGTGCCTTCGTCTTTTTGTTTTTCGGCCCATCCGGTACCTTGGCCTCCCAGAACACGGCCGAAAACCCGGAAATATTAAGGCACACACCTGGTGGGGAGGGAGATATCGAAAACGAACCGTAAGATAAGCGGCCACGGAAGGACGGGCACATCGATCGATCCCAAAGCGGCCTTCGCCGCGTACTTACCTCGCACTTTCTTTATCTTGGTCAGCTGCAACTCGACGAAGCCGGCGACATGATCGCCGGCCGTGAAAATGCCGTTCGAATTGTTCTCGAATAGAATTTCGCACTTGACGTGCTTGGAGCTCTTTTCCTTGGGCATTTTGGCGTTTCCCGATTTCCCGGCGGCGGCACAACTGCGACTCCAACTGACTGACTGCGCAACTGCTGCGATGTTACTGAAATGTCCGCCACTTAGCCACTACCGTTCGATAAAGTGATAAGGTCGCGCGGCTTCGGCTTCGACAGTTGGGCACATTTATCTCCTCCCGGCCACGGCGGGGCCAGGGATAAAGGTTTTTTTCTACACACCACGGCACGGTGACTTAACGGTTTCGTACGGTTCCGCAGATAATGTAGGCCGCAGCGTACGGTACGTCAAATCGATGCTGAGATGCGCATCGGACCTCGATAATGCTGGCGGGGTCCACTTTTGCTCCATTACTCATCGCGCAGAACTTCGCCGTGGTTCGTGGCCGCGGCGCTCAACGATGATTAAGAAAAACCACTCATCACAGCCCTGTGGACACAACACAGTTTTTGGTGAACGTGAAAGTTCTCGGGATGCGGCACAGCAGACGGTGGAGTTTATTCAATCCGCGGACACGGCGCTCGGTCTAAAAGTAAAGTCCACCAGTCGGCCGAGAAGTAATGAACAAAGACGGCATACCACGGCACCAACCGCAAGACGCGCGGGGCACGTTCGGGGCGCAGATTGCGGGTCAACGATGGGGAAGGGTTAATTCGGTTGGGGCACCAGCGAAAGAGAGCGAAGAAACTAAAAATATGCGGCCGTCTTTTGCGTGCCGCAGCGAACTCTCTACTAACCCCCCAACTGGACGGGTGGCGCACGATCGCCCAGAGATCGCGTGTTTTGATTCGCGGCGCAGCGCTCAAGACCCATCACGCATACCATCACGGAGGGGTCGAGATTCCGCGCCCCGTCTTTTTGTTTCATCCATTCTCGCGCACCCGGAGGAGCGTATTATTTTTGTGTATTTCGTGGCCTCTGGTGGAGAATGTCTGTGTGCGTGCGTGTTTCTTGTCCGCGGCTGCATACACACGGCGCTAAGCTGGCCAGGAGTCGGAAATGCCGATTGCGGCAGGTCAGGACATCAGCGGCAAGGCATCGAGACGTCCCTTGTCAACCCCGCAAACGCGGGGTCGAGCATCCGAAAGCACGTTTTATTGAGTGGATACATTTTTAAAACATTTTACACTTAAAATGCGCACCAAATACCGCGCAAGCTAAGAAACCGCAAGTCCTCCGAGCGGTCATTCGTTCTCGTCGAAGTCGCGTGGAGTGTACGGTTGCGACCCTTTCTCAAACTCGTGCTCCACAGTTTCGTCGCTCGCCGGGCCGGATGGGTCGTCGTCGGGCGTGACGTCTGGCGCCACGAACGCCCGGGACGTGGATGGCTGCGGTTCTTCGCTCGGGTACGGTGGGGGAGGTACCTCCGGTGGTGCCACGTCCCTGGAATCGGTGCCATTAACCGACGGGCCCATTCCGAGGGCTTCTCGCTCCTTGGCCAGCATGTGCGTGGGGTAGAGGGTGGTGGGCAGCCCCACGGTACCGATGACGATCGGCAGCGTGAGGAGCAGCTTCTTGCGCGACCGCACCGGCCGGACAGTTATCGCCAGCTCGTAGCGGGTTTTGATGATGTTGCACCGCTCGTCATCGGACGGGACGGTCGATCCGATCAGGATGTTCTCCTCGAACACGGCATCGTTCCGGCGGGCCACCTTCGAGATGGTGCGCTCCTCTAGCACCGTGAACTCGTAAAACTCCTGAACGGCCGGCACCTGGCTGATGAAGGTGTCCACGCGCTGCAACTTGATGGTGATGTCGCGCACATCGACGCTGCTCTGGTTGTTCACGTGTACCGTCACCTCGATGACTTCCGCAGGAGCGTAGCCGGTGCGGGGCGTGCAGGCGGTGACGATCAGGGGCGCCGTGAGGCCAAAGTAGAACGTCTGCACCAGCTCGGCCTTGGTCGGCTTCAGCATGCGCTCCTCCGCCAGGCTCAGATCGGCGTGACTCTTCACAATGAACGGCATCTGGAAGACGTGATCGTACTTCCACGGTCGCTCCAGGGACACTTTCACCACGTAACGGACGTGGCCATACTTTCCCTCCTTCGAGGTCGGCACCGTGAGCGGGATGACGCAGAAGAACGGATACCGGTGCACGCCGGCCGCTACCTCCAGCGGGTTGCCCACGTCGGACCCCACGAAGTACGTGATGCTGCCGAAGTAGTCCTCGCGGCCGTTGAAGTTTGTTTTCTTGTTCTTCTTCTCCGTCTTCTCGGTGGTGCCCTTGACCCGGGCGCTCCAGGATGTCGATGCGAAGCCATTGATCCGTAGGGCTATTCCTGGCCGGAGACAACATTAAAACGGATTAGTATTGTTTGTGTTTTGCTCCTTCAAAATGAATCATGTTCCTTGGTGTCAGCGATAAATTAGGCTTTTGATTTATCACCACACACTTTCCTGATGAGTCACCTCACGAGGCGATTGATAAGGTCAGCTATTATGGTGATATGTTGTTGTAGGTCTAGGGAGCCACCGAATTACTTTTCAACTGCAGATAGCGCGAACAATTGGGAAGTGGTCAATGTTTATGATTCTTCCTTTCCCCATACGGTTCCATATCGTTGCGACGGCTGCGACGTAACGGCTAACGGTCGATTCGAATTCGGTTACGAAATAGCACATTTTGCGGCACCACAACAAATCTATCAACCGGTTCCGATCCGATTACTACTTTCCAGGCTACTAAACTTCAAGCACTGACGGTTGATGTCTGCCACTCTGGTTGTTGTCAGTTTGAATTTCTGGACTCGCAGCACCACTTACCTCTCACTTTCTTCGGTTTCTCCAACTGAATCTCGACGGTACCACTAACGGTGTCCCCGGCTCGGAAAATGCCCTGCGGGTTGTTATCAAACAGTACGTCACACTTGACGTGTTTCGAACGTTTGCTCTTTTTGCTATCCCTGCCCATGCTCCGTTCGATAGGCAAACGAAAGTGCTGCGTACGGATTTTGCGGGATCCTTGCGAACGTGACGATCCTACCACGATCCGGTCGACACAACGACTGATTCCACAAAAACTAGGTGATTGCACCGCGACATGGTTCGTCTGGAGCAGGTCCCGATAAGTGTGCCGGTGGCGGCCATGTAGAGGTTGGCAATGACCGCACAACTATTGAACTGTGCTGGTGTTATAGCCGAAAATAATTTCAGATAAGGTTTGGTTAAGATTAGCTCGTTATCAGATGACCGCAGGTAGGTAGGGGCTGCACTACGTTTGTGCAATAGCACCTGGCCTCGTGTTGGTGGCCGTATTGTGGATCGATGTTTCCATTAAGACAAACAAATTAGTGATTGTTTCTGCAAAGACTCCATTTTAAATCACATCGATAGGTGTAACACATGGGTCGATAAGTACAAAAGATCTTTCACCTGACCTCGCAACACGCTTCCTGACACTTGTGTCCGTACTCGCTAAGGAACCAACCGTAATCTAATTCATATATCCTTTTGTGGAATTATTGACCCATGTACTGCTACGCTGAGAAACATCGACGCCTTCCGGAAAGGGCGGTTGCTGCGTTTTTCCTTAACACATACTTTATTATGCATAACCTAGAGCGTTTCCTTTTTTACATAATCTTACATTAGCACATTAAAATACAGTAAACCACTTTGAACATCCATAGGGCTTGGCGGGATGAAAACGACCGACAGTACTCGACGGCGGACTCATCCGGCAGCAAAAAGAAAATGTGGTACACGAATCGTGGAACTGTGTGAAGGATCAAACGGTGTGAATCAAAAAGGTGTGAACTACGCCAAACATGTTCGTCGGAATGTTCGTTAGAAAATCAGCTCGCAGAACCGGTGCGCTGGAAACCGGGTGCTGGCACGGGTTATGACGATGACCTTCCGGAGATCCCGGTTACTGGCGGTAGTTCTTGTGCACCTCCGTCTTGATAGCGTACACGAACGACAGCACATCCTGGATAACCGGTTCCTTCTGGGTGCCGAGCGCACGGTTCATCTCGTCGATGCGAGCCCGGGTATCGGCATCGATCTTGTTCGAAACGCCTTCACGTGATCCAACGTGCTGGAAAGGGGGTGAAAGAACAGAGCACCCGGTTACTACCGTCCTTCTGTAGACGCCACGCTATTAGCCAACAGAGCATTGTCTCCTGCGCTTGCTGTGATAGGTTGGTAGCGACGTAGGGTTATGTAAATTTCACAATCGCTATGCTGTCACACCACCGGATAGACAGCAGTCGGCGATTGGGCGGAATCCTACCTTAGCTTCGAACTCCTTGAAGGTGCGATCGCGCTCCGCGCGGTACTTTTCAATTTCCTCCGTGGCCTCATCCTTGGCCTGCTTCAGACGACGTGCCTTGCCTGGAATAGTGGAGTAAAATTATTTTTCTCCTTTCTTTTGCTCGTTTTTCGACGCGTTCGATGGCCGGATTACGACATTTCTGCCGTGAAACGGTTTCCCCCCCATTTTGGGGAGTTCTGACAATGGCGAAGTGGTCATGTGACCGGTTGCCGTTTTCCTTCACGGTGGAGCTTACAGAGGCTCACGGCGAAACTTACGTTTGCGCGCTTCGCCCACCTTATCGGCGGCCTTCTTTTCCGCGGCCAGCAGCTGCTGGATGCCCTGGGTGTTGCTGGCCATCGTGTAGGAGGACTTTTTCCTGGCACCGTACTGAAACCGTCGAACTGAGGAAAACGAGAGCGCGCACTGCCCTGAAAACCGAGCGAACTGACCGTCTCGAAGTCACGAGCTGATTTGCAGTGATCAGCAGACCCGCAACCATATGACTGACATTTGTCCGAGCGAGTGCGATGGCGATTACCGTTCACTGCCGTGAGTCGGAGCGAGATAGCAGCTTTCGCAAGCTTTCGACCATCGGGTGAAACTTCATCGCTGTCTATGCTGGCGGGTTGATGGGTCCAGATTGACGGCGAGCAAAACAGCTGGAGACAAATTCTTCACTTTTTATGCAGTGGCTTACGAAGCGAAAAGTGTACCAACGCCTTTTTATTACTTTTAACGAATTGATTGACGATGAAGTCGCCAAATGGCAAAGGAAATTCAACCGGTCGATCGAACCTCCAACCATTGCGTGCAACAGCCGTCAGTTGCACACAATGTTGTTCCGGAAAGCTTTTGACGCCGGTTTTGTCATTTGAAAAAACCGTTACAACGATACGATGGGTTGCCGCATTTAGAGCATTTGCATTCTAACATCCTGTCACGTAAATAAGCCTACGGTCGAAATGCATCCGAAACAGCGCAAAAGAACGAGATTTCACAATTTAGAAAAAAATGTTTTTATTTAAACCGACTTACGCCACTTAACCCCGTACGATCAACAATTCACTTATGTTCTCCGACGTCCTTACCATGTCGTCTTACATTCGCTCTCTCATTTTCTCTCTATTGCTGTACAAATTAAACTAGTCGTTAAAAAAGACCTAAAGAAAGTTGAACCACCTTGCGCGCCATCCGGCTCGGGGGTCTCGGGATGGCCCAGGAAGGCCCGACAAAGGGCCCGTGGGCTGTGGGTCTCTTAGTAACTTGCTTGCCTATAGAATATGAAGTAGAAAAACAAGAGTTCATGTACAGGAAACGGAAGCCGTTGCAGTACCCGTCCTAGACCGTCACTCCACTGTTTCTGGGCTTCTCGGGGAACCTGTGTCTGCGACTTTTACCGGCGACGAGTGTTCGACTTACACGCTATTATGTATAACTATTTACAACATCCTGTGAATTGATTCTAGTGTTGCATTTGATCTCCGTGTGACGGGAATGCCGCCGTTTGTTGAGTAGTTTTTGAAGAGTAGAGTGTGATTGCAAAACCGAGCACACGGGTCCCCGGGGAGCCGGAGTTCGGTGCCTTGCGCGTACGTGGGTGCAGCACCCACTATGTACAGTAATAGATAATTGGATTAAATGCTACCCTAGAGTGTGTCCGTGTCTGCGTGTTTCTTTCACAATGTTAACCGAAAAAAGGCCGGCCGATGGCCGGTATTTGTTACCTTTTGCATGTATTCGGTTCAGAAAAGGATGGACACGTGGTCTGCTTCTGGTTTGTTTGTTGCCCACTATTGGTGGAAGTCGGACATGCACTTTCCTCTCGATAGGTATTACTCTTGTTATGCTGCTCTTATGTACAAAATTAGTCTAATCCTAACAACGGGTGACAAACGTGTGTGGAGATGTGTGTTTGCTTTGCGCCGGGTGTTTCACGTTTTGATTTTCGTCTCTTGCCGGTCGCCTAAGGGGATACACTCCTGCCGGTAGTGGTTTTGGTGATTTCTTTGCTTCGCTATGTTACTTGCTGAGTGCGTTTACGTTAATTTTACTTTACTCGTAAGGTGTCGAAGTTTGACAGGTCAGTTCTTTGCTCACTCACTCTTGGATTTGTGGAAAGTAAAACTTCTCGATAATGCAACCACCAGCCCCGCCAGCCAGCCAATATGTCTCCTAACAACACTCAGGAGCCTCAGTGTGCCTGCCATTTCGTCAAAACACTCGCGAACTCCGACCGTTGCAGCCCCGGTTTTCTTTTTGTTCGAGGACCTTCGCCGAGGCTGTGCAATGCTTTCGGGAGGATCAACAGAGCATAAAGCATAAAAAAGTGGGACCAACAAAGGAGAAAAGAGGCCAATCCCTCGCGGAATCGTGCTGTGGCCAATGGGTGCGCGCGTGAAAAGACCCGTTCATTGTATTTTATTGCAAAAACCCGGCTGCCACAGCAAACAAATCATTGACACGTACCAAATATGCTACACACAGAGACCGTCGAAGCAATTTATTTATGGAGAAACGAAAATACGCCCGGACCGGTGCAGGCTCGGCCGAATGCACCGCGTGAAGGCTCGGGCCTCGGCATGAATGTTTCAGCAACAGCAACTCCCGATGCACCTGAACGCTGCGCCTATGTAGTGCGTTGGGTTGGACCCTCGGCCAGGCCAGTGAAAAACGGCATTGGCAAAAATATGGAATTTTAGAGCCCGGAAAAATAACGGCTCCAACAGACACCGGCCCTCGCCGGGACAGGATGCTCCGGGAGCGGTCGGTGCGTTGTTTAAATTAATTATTAATTTTAATACACCCGAAACTGCGGAAGTCGATAAAATGGTGGAAAATATCGGCCGCTTTTTCGGGCCCCCCTCCGGAATATCCGAACATTAGCGCAATTATTATGGCCCGTTATGCTCCGCGATGGAGTGTCCAGCGGGGTTTTTTTTCTCTCGCTGTTGCCTTTGCTTTGCAATGAAGTTCTACTCCCGAAACTGATTCCCCTCGGAGGAAAACTCCGGCCCGGCCTAAAGGTGTGGAGTTTTTCGTTTTATTACGTCCCGGAAATTATGGCGCCACTTTTGCCGGCCCAACGCCGGCCACACGCATCGCATCGCAGTTGGGAGCGCGGCGGGCAGTGCGCCGGAATGATGGTACGTTGCAAAGGAGCGCCCCGGTGTTCGGGTGGAAAATGAAAATGTGTTTTCCGATACCACTGCGTTGATGGCCACTTACCGCCGGCCGAAGGGAGGCCTTCTTTGAGCGGAGTGCATTTGTGCGTTATTGCTTTGAATTTCGGTTCGCTTAAGTGTAATTAATCCTTTCCATTAGCATCGGTGCCATTAGGAGAACCGGATGCGGGCCACGAAGCGCTGAATACCGTTTGCCCGCAATTGTTGGATGAAAAAAACATAATATGGTAACTGGCATTACCGAGCGAAAGCTTACACTCGCGACTTAACATTGATGGAAGCCAATCAATTAATAGTTTTAGTAAAATATTCTTGGGCTGTTCAGAAAGTATCCGGAATTTTGAATTTCCGCCCGTTACGTATGTTCGATTTTCGATGTTTTTGTGGCGTGATGTTAGTAGTAATATCACTCACTTATGGTGACAACTTTGAGCCATTTTGAGTAATCAGTCAATTTTTGACAGCTATTTTGCTTGGACGTGTTTTGGCTCATCGTCCAAAAAAATGGATGGCAAAGAATCCGTTTCAAATTTTGTGTGAAAAACGAAATTAGGAGCGTGAAATTAGGAGCAAAGCAGCGTTTATCGGTGGTTCAAAATGTTCTCTGAGAAGGGGGCCGAGAAGATGTGAAGGATGAAGAGCCAAGTTCGGTCGAATGTGAGGGTTTTGCTTACAGTTTTCTTCGATTGCAGGGGCGTGGTGCATCAGGAGTTCTTGCCATAGGGTCAATCAGAACGGTCAATAAGGAATATTATCTGCAGGTTATACGCAGTTTGCGCGAAGCAATCCACCGGAAACGCCCGGATTTGCGGGCCGGAAAACCAAATTTGGCTGAGACTTTTTTTAAAGATACGATTGAGGAGATAAAGATGATATGGAGCTGAACAAGATGACAAAAAAGGATTTTTTAAGTACTTCAAGGATTGTAAAAAAACGTTGATATAAGCGTATAATATCTGATGGGGATTACTTTGAACGAAAGAGAATAGATATTCGTGTATAAATAAATAATTTTTGAAGAAACACAAAATTCCGGAAACTTTTCGAACCGACCACGCGGGGCTCTTTTCTCCCAAAAAATTAAGCTTTGTTCGAATAAAAACATCAAATATTCACCTTGTCAGTGTACAAAGGATTGAGCAAAATAAATGACTGTTGAAATAATAGTTTCAAAAGGCAGCGCCACATCGAGCCTCGGTGTCCCAGAGTGCAGCTCAGTGACATGCTACATAAACCTTCCATTAACCCAAAACAGGACAATCACCCAGACCGGCACGGAATCACCGTACATAACACGCTTCCCTTAATGCCTTGCTGCATCCATCACTGGCTACAGGCACGCGTTGAAAGATGCCAAACACCTTGAGCCTCGACCACCTCTAATCGGCCGCGATTAACCGGTACGCAGATAGCGAGTTACGCGAGCTGCCGTTGCACCCTTTTGTCGACCGCAATCGAATTGGTCAAGATTGACGGCAGTGTCTTGAGTTTCGATTTCTCGGACACTCCCGCTCGCCACTCGCTCACTCAATTAGTCGGCGGCGAATGGCGACCGGCCGGCCGGCCGGCCGACCGGTGGAATTAATTTGATCGATCGTTTCGGCTCCAGCTCGGCACCGGAGTTTGCAGGACGACCGCACCGAAACCGCGTCGGCTCCGAGATTGAACCTCCAATTTTGCTCTCGGCCTCCCACTACGTCAGTATTGATCAGCACGGGTTCATGCCCAGGCGATCATCTGCCACCAATCTTGCCAAATTCGTCTCCGACGTCATGAGCTGCCTTGATAAAGGCCGGCAAATGGACTGCATCTACACCGACCTCAAGGCAGCCTTCGACAGAGTATCTCACGAGCTACTGCTCGCCAAACTTGACAAACTAGGCTTAAATAACAACATACTTCGCTGGCTTAGGTCGTACCTGATTGGCAGAACCTACCGAGTCGCGGTCGGCGATGCACTGTCCGAGCCGTTCGTTTGCACCTCAGGGGTGCCCCAGGGTAGTACCCTCGGCCCTCTTCTGTTCCTTCTCTTCGTCAACGATGTCGTGAATGTGCTACCAACTAACTGTTATTTATTATATGCCGATGATATCAAGCTGTTTTTGCCTGTTGCTACCATTGACGATTGCATCCGTCTCCAAGGCGCTCTCTCTTCTCTGTGCGAGTGGTGCGACAGGAACGAGTTGCTGCTGTGTCCCGACAAATGTAATGTTCTGTCCTTCTCTCGCATCTCACAGCCGATAACACACGACTACTACGCGGGGGACACTCTCCTAAGACGCGCGCTTGCAATCAAGGACTTAGGTGTTATACTCGACGCCAAACTATCATTCACCGATCACTACGAGGACATCATCAAACGGGCCAATCGTACTTTAGGTCTATTGTTTAAAATGACTGAAGAATTTGACGACCCCATGTGCGTGAAGGCTCTGTACTGTTCCCTCGTCCGATCTACACTAGAATCGAACGCTATCGTCTGGTCTCCCTATCAGTCGAGCTGGTCGATCAGAATGGAGGCAATCCAGCGTAAACTAACACGCTTCGCGGTGAGGAAGCTGCCGTGGATTAGCTACAACAACACGCCTGACTACAACGTTCGCTGCCTCCTCCTAGGACTTGAATCCCTTCAAAACCGTCGACGAAACCACCAGGCGATCTTTGTTGCGAAGTTGCTCTTGGGTGGCATTGACGCACCAGCACTCCTTGAAAGGATTAGTTTGAGTGTTCCCCGACATGCAGCTCGTCACCGTCAACCCTTGTCGATCCAGCGCTCATCGCACCAATACGCCAGCCACGAGCCCATGGCTGCTATGTCTCGATGTTTTAACTCTGTGGCGTCACTTTTTGACTTCAATCTACCTGTGATCGACTTCAGGGAGCGCCTGAGATTCGCTTAGTCTTATGTTCTTGTGCGCCCGTGCGCATATTGCTTTGTATAATCCCTGCTCATCTAGCCGAGGCCGGCCAATGAGTTAATCAATAAAACAAACAAACAAACAAACAAACAAACCTCGGCCACCGGTCCTGTTCCGAGTGGGCGCGCGATTATAAATGGGCGCAAATTAATTTGGGTTTGATTTAACGGGGCGCGCGCTGTGCGAAGGCTGCCTCGAACGGAGGTACTCGAATCGGTCTCGGGTGGCTCCAAGTCCATTGTGATCGAACGGCACGAGGCAAACGAAAGGACTAAACACTCCGAAATTCGGGAACACGAATTGGCGAGTGTTCCGAGTGGGGCCAGTGGGCTTCACTGTTGGCGGCACAGTTTTGAGCATTGGGGAAGGCCAGGACTCCAGGCGCTTGTGTGCGTTGCGCTTCATCGTGGCGATGTCTCGGGCCCGGAAGGCCACGCGTGTCGGTGCGGGGCGCGTTAGACGCAGCTTTCCTGCTGCGAAAAGGCCAGCGGCGTCCGGACCGTCACGATTTCCCGCAGATACTGCTTGCTGTTGCTATGGCTGGGCGGTTGCAGCGACGGCGACTGCAGGAGTGGCGCTGGCGCAGGCTGCAGTTGTTGCTGCAGCTGCAGCAGCGCCGCCGTGGTTGGCGTGTGGGGCGTGTGCTGCTGGTGGTGGTGATGGTGGTGCTGCGGGGTACCGTCCGGCTGTTGCAGCTGCAGCGTCAGCGGGGACTGGCTGGGGAGAGGCTGGCGCTGGTGGTGCGACTGCGAGTGCTGCGAGACGGGTGATATGAGCGGGAAGGAGCTGGCCGCCCTGGGCACGCCGGCCGCGGCCCCGGGCGGCGCTCCCCCCTTGAAGGAGCCCCCGTGGTCTATCTGGGCGTAGATCGTCGGCTCGTCGAAGTAGTTGTACGCCGGCGGTGGCGGCAGCTTGTTGAGATGGTTGTTCAGGTGCGTCGTTTTGTTGCTGCTGTCCTCGTGCGACGCTGGGATGGCCAGGGCTAGTTCCGCGTAGTGCACTTCATTAGCTGGCTGCAACGGTGCGAGGAAAGAGTTGGTCAGTTTCGAGCGTGTCAAGCGATCGACACTAAGGCTGCAAGCTCCACTCCGTTCCACGGCGAAGCGAATCGTGCGCCAGGTGGACCGTTGCTTTCATTTACTTACTTAAGGTTGTGTGTGTGGGGGGGGGGGTGGGGTGGTAAGGGAACCATGATAGGGCAGATAGGCTTCTCCAGACCCCTGGAGACACTTGACGAACGCTCCTCATACAAAAAGCACACTCAATATCGCGCGCTCCGAGTTCTTGATTGGCAAAAGTTGTAATGAAGCCCCAAAAGTCGGACCGTCGCCGGCGCGGGACTTAATTTGTTCGAGATGACGCACCACGTTTTCTCGGACTCACCCAAAGCTCTGCCAACGGTCGGCGAGAGATGGAAACTTTATTGAACTCGCTTAACTACTTTCACACTTTTAATTTGCACCGAACACGGCACCGTCGTCAGCGGAGCTGGTTTCAAAATCTATTGCCACATCCGTCCAAATGACACCGGAAAGCGGCAGCCGAGGGTTCTCCCTATCTCGAACCCGAAAAACAGCTCAATCATAGTTCGTGGTTTGTTGGCTCGAGTCCCAACGGCTGCGCTCGGGCTAATTTATTTTCGATGTTTCAAATTAATCCTCCGAGCCGGCCACTACCTGGATGCTGTGGCTGCTGCTGTCACCGTGGGAAGCCGGGTTTTTCAGGATGCTTCCGGCTTCCGGGGGCGCGCGCGCGCGAAACCGGAAGCCAACTCGCCGAAAGAGGTGCCGTCGACAAGTGGACGCTCCAAAGTGGCAAACGGCACCGGGCGCCACGTTTATATGGCTTTTTGATTGGATTGATGACTTGCTGTTTGTGGGACATTTATTTTCGAACGGCGCCACCGTCGTCGACGACATCGCCGTTACCTGCTTAGTTGGCAATTTTCGGTCGAAGCGCGTCCGAACGCGCGGCCAAACCAAACATTGTGGACCGGACGAGAGGTGACGGACTCGCGTGACAGATCGGCCGTGATTCGTTACTTTCGCCCCTTCTTCTCTGTGCGTGGCACCGAGTGGCCCAAACCTAGGGCAGGACCTACGGGCTAGGGTTAGGTAAATATTGCCACAATCTCTCTGAGTGGGCGGGCTCGGGGCGCCGACAGCCAGCCCGCCAGCCGTCGTCGTGATAAGCGGAATGAAAGATTGCCAGCTGAAGTAACACAACTGGCCCGGCATCGTCTGCCCAACGATGGCCCCGGGAGGTCCATCGAGAAGTGCATAAAAGTGGGGTCTCTGCCGGAATGCAGCCTTTCGAATGCCGGACGTCACTCGGGTGCCCCCCCCGGGCAGGATTGCTGCTTTTCCTCGTTGGGAGGGCCCGCTTTGTTTTTCCAGTTCGCCGCGCGGTTCGCGGGGCCTCGTCGGGTCCGGACGCCAAGCACCAAACCGCAACGAGTTCGCGTGTGCGTTCGTGCGT
The DNA here is from genome assembly GCF_943735745.2 of Anopheles bellator. NCBI lineage: Eukaryota > Metazoa > Arthropoda > Insecta > Diptera > Culicidae > Anopheles > Anopheles bellator. Next base: position 27,121,622 of record NC_071286.1, read on the forward strand.
GAATTGCGAGCCCCGTGTGTTTGGGACGCCCGGCATCGCAACCGGGTCGTGCATTCGAAATGCACCGACCAACGCCGACAGGACACCGCCGATGGCTCGCGTTGCATAGTGTGCCGGGCGTCTGACGTGAGCCGTGATTTGTGATCTGGGCCGCGGGTGGCTTTCCGACGGCCTAGAGACACACACTATGCCCGGAATGTGTGTCCCCGCTTAACATTGTTTAACCGACAGTCGGTCGGTCGGTCGGTGCAGGAATGCAAGGTATTTACTTTCCGCAACAACATGCAGAGCCTTGGGACGAGGCCGCCATCGAAAGGAATTCCAAATGCTTTCGAATCAAATCTGTCTCATTACGGATGTTCGTAGCGTGCGTGCACTTCAACCGGGCACCAAGTTGCTATCCGTGCGGCATTCTGCTGAAAGTCAGCGTTACAAGTTGGGGGCTGGATTGGAGAGGGTTTAGATAAGAACTGGTACTGGCACATCAAACGGAGAACGGGGAATGATCACAATTCTTGTCACCGGAAGCGATTCTCAACTTTTTCTGAAGAATGCCGACGATTTTTGTAGAAATTTTTCTTCTCATTAGTCCATATCCTGAAGCTCACTGGAACTGGTCGAACATTAATGTCTTAAGAAGTCTCTTAGGGGATCTGTTGTTTCATACCTGTAGACTCTTATACACTAGGCCTACGTATACACTACAATATCTAGTTTTAAGCTACTACTTTCTCGCATCTTTCAGCTAATTCCTAGATTTCTTGTCGATAGACTTCTTATCTTTAGCGATCCAATCAGAGATCTTTTTTTCAATACTTCCATAAGAAATGAACTGCTGTGCTGCCAAATCGTTACTCATGCAACGGAACAAGTAGTAATCCGAAGTCCGTTTATCCCATTCTGGTCGTTTTATGGCCAAAGCATGTTTCAAACGCATTAATTCTTTTCGATATTGTTATCCAGGAGAAATTTAATTAGATTGTACAGGCTCATAGTACACCACACCTTTCATTTCCCACCATATGCACAGCATAACTTTTCGCTTTGGTTGCAATGGACCTGACCTGGTTGACTAGGTCGTACCCAGTGCCTTTAGGTTTAGAATTCTCGTAATAAATTCACTTTTCATCATCAGTGACGATTCGCTACAAGAACCGCTGTTTGCTCTCGTGCCAGCAGTAATTCGCAAATGGTTTTCCTTCTTTCAATGTCTCTTCTGTTCTGAAGTAGTCGTCCTATGGCAAACGTTTCTGGCACCACAATTTGGTAGTTGATTGAATAGGTTTTAAATTGATAGCATCCTGATCAAAGGATCGGTTAGAGTCAATTTGTAGAAGGAAAAGATGCTGGCGGCGGTTCGAGCGGCCCTTCGGTGTTTAGAGTATTCTTAATCGACCTGAAACCTTTTGCTTTGTCATTGAAATCCTTTACAAATTGCTCCCGAACCGAAAAAAAATCAATCAAGGACCATCCTAAAAAAACTATGGATTGATTGTCAATGATCCGTACTTTTATCCTACCCCTAGCTTCTGTTTTGAAATGCCGATCCGTCGGATCATTGTCCCGACAATTACGGCCGGCCTTGAAACTGGAATCGAAACTGTGACAAAACGTACTTCAAAAATAAAACTAGTCGATCGATGGCAATCTGGTAATGAAAAACGGCAGACTGCTCGTGTGTCGATGTAGAACGTTCCTAATGAAAGGAAAAAAACAATTAAAAGTTAGTTCTTAAAACCCAACTTGCTTGAACCCACGGCATGAAGTCGATTGCACCAAACGAACGCTTTTAAAATTGAGTCACTCCGTTGGCCATCCGTGCCATCGTCTCCCGATTGGCGCAGTTCTGTAACGCGAGGTTGCATTCGATTCGTGGAAAAACTGAACCGGACGATGGAAAGTATGGAAAATACTCCAACCAGGAAGCCGGTTCCGTACTCGAACAGGGACTTGCAAGTTGGGCACCGACTTCTTGTGGCACCGACTTCTTTTAGGCACTGCCAAGAAGTCCACTAGCCGAACGTGTTCCTTTTTATCCTCGCAATCCACCAATGCCAGATCCAGAGCATTGGGATGTCTGTGTTTTCGCTCCAACAAGTCCATTGATGGCGGACATAGCGGACGCCTTCTGCACCGATGCGGAGGACAGACTTTTTTGGGGCCCGGAACTGTGGCTGTGGCGGCCCGATGGTGCAGAAAATTTGATGAGCAACAAATCGATGGGGAAGTGTGCGCCGGTGATGATGAAGCCTCCTGGCGCAGGTCCCAGCCGGGGCAACCGTGTCAAAAGCATGTGCCACCCGGGGATTGCCCGGTGAAGGGACGTGGGGACCACACGCCGTCCCCCTGAGGGCGACACATTGTGCGATCTCATTTAAAAAATAACGTTATCCAACTGGGTCATCTTGTTATGCTCATTTCCGCTTCCATCTTGTGGCTACTTTTTGCCACGTGCAGGACGTGCAGCCGAGGGTTTCGTCTTCGGTCGGTGTTTTCTGCAGCACAGCGGGAGGGTTTGATCCGTCCGACCGGACCGGTGCTCCTTGAACTTCCATACGAGTCCTGGCCAGCCAGCCAGTCTGTCAGAGATTGTGGAGTTACGTTCTGCTCGGTTGAGTTCGACTAGCCCGACCCGGCCTCCAGGTAAGGGCCTGTGGGTGTCCTTCTCATCCTTTCTTATCGCATCTTCGGGCCAGCCCCCCTGCGGGGCGATCATCAGTCAGTTGAGTGTCGTGCAAGCGAACGAATCCTCCGGCTTCGGTCTTCGGGGCATCGGTGCACTCCTCAAACAAACAGACAGCCGGAATGGTGGCAAAAAAGTGAGTCATACAAACGAGTAAATGGAGTGAATTGATGCGGAGAAAAGAAGCTGAAAAAGTGACTCGCTTTTTCCGGTGCCCTTTGGCTCTCCGGGCCGACCGAGTTGACGACGGCCACCGTGTCCTGTCATCCGCGCCCGCCAACTGCAACTGCAACGGTCGTCACGTAGGGCGGGCATCCGTAGGTGTTTGCATTTTTACTCAGCTTATGAATTTGTAGTGTGCTTGACCCGCTGCCCGGTGCCCGAAGCTCAACAGTCACCATTTCTTTTTTTTCCTAGGCCACCTGTCTTGGCCCGAGTCAGCGTGGAGCCGTCTGAAGAGTCTTGACGTTTTGTGTGACGAGAAAAAGAGAGTGTAGATTCCGCCAGGTTCAGTACTATAGAGTGCACCGAAACAAGTGCCCTTCGTTGTAGGGGGAACTGGCCTTTTTAATTGTACGTAACGATTGTTACTAACCACTCACGCTCACACATTTGAAATGAGAATCCTTCGCCAACACGCTTCCAGCCACCAGCACCAGGACAACCAGATTGATGAGCCCCGGACACAGGCAGGGCCGTGGTCAGTGGTCGAGACCACCGGGTTATGGGCCGACCGATTGGCCGATGTCGGGAATGGTACCACCGGGACCGATAGTTGTAACACTCCCGGGCCAGCTATCGTTCGATAAATAACCGAACTCCAGGGGATGCTGTACAGTGCCGGTGGTCAGTTAGGGTCCCGGGGGCGACCCACTGACAGTGCACTCGTCCGGGACTCCATTTTAAAATTATCTCACACCGGAGGGACCACCAAAGTGGCAACCAATGGCTTTATCGGGGAGGTGCCGGGGTTATCTTTCCGGTTCGGTAGTTCCAGTGGTTCGCGGAAATAATTGGGTCTGTGTCCGAGCCAACCACGGACTGACCACCGATGCGAGGACCATCAGCGCAATTCAACGCCGGCCTTGCCTTGCCTTGCCGATGAAAAATCGTCTGCCCAGGCACTCAGGTACTCGGGATTCCCTATCGTCGTCCGTGGCCGGTTCCGTGTTGTTGTGGCTCGCAAACGGTCGAGGGATTCGTGCCAAAAAAAAAAAACCGAGAACGGAAAACTTACACCAAACCCACGTGGCCGTGTGGTCCGAGATTCACGGTGCGGGAATCGGGAACGATTATTGCCGCGAGCGGCCATCTTGTGCGTCCAGTCCGCATATCCGGGCCGAACGTACGGTGCCACGAGGGTAACGGCATATAATCAGCAATTGACATTTGGGCTGCGTCGGGGTTGACCGGTGGTGGGCCTCGGGTTAAGCAATGGCGACAGCCATGGCACGGTCATAAACTGCCATAACGGCAGAATGAAGTGTCACCATTTTCGGGTGCAACGAGCCGGGCGATAGCGGTGATTACGCGGAGTAGGCCACGTTTGACTGGGCTTTTGGGCCATGCTGGGCTGAATTTGGGCGTTTTCTCTCTCTGGTTTCGTTTGTGACACTTTTTGCACTACTTCGAGTAGCTCTGCTCTCTGTGGGAACCATTCTGGTCTGCTGCTCGACCGAAGTTTAGGTTGCTTTTGAGGGCGATCCAACCAACTTCCGGTGAGTTGTTTCAAAAGTAAATCTCAAGTTACTACGTGGCACAAGGTGTAACCGGAAACCTCACCATGCGTCGGAATTTTTCACTGAAAGCCTCGCTAGATGCTGGGGTTAGGTGAATGACAGGTGGCCGCTTTTTTCCTGCAAAGGTCCGTGAGTGGGAAACCACCACCACCCGATGGCAACCCCAGTTTCCGCCACGCACTACAATATTCATTTTCTCTCACTAGCTCGACGTGCAAGTCAACCACAACCACCTCTAATACCTCGTCGTCCAGTGGATAGCTGGAGCAGTGACGCACGTTGACGGCAAAAAGACGCAAACGATACGATCTGCGGTTGCTCATTACAAATGAACATCTTAAAAACGCATTCATCAAACACGGCCCAGTACCCGGACCCTGGAAGTGCCGCAGTGCTCGGGCGCCGGGTTCGCACCCGGATCGCACTTCCAAATGGAAATGTGTTGCCATGATTAATCTCCTAGCCCGTTGACCACATCGGCCCTCGGGGTGGAAGAAGAAAAAGTCTCGTTCAGTTCCAGAGCTGAAAAGAGCGAGACGTGAGATTTGTGTGCCCATTGGTCCATGCCCCGGCTCGGCATCGACAGCATCGTGACCAGTCGTAGGTAGGTCTAAAGGGCGTCCTTCAGCCATCTCGTGCCTCCGGGGGTGTCCTAGGGAAATTGTCACAAAAGGACCCTACGCAAGGCTGAATGAGTGGCCGATGCAGGCTTTCCACACCCCAGGGGAAACCAACCCTGATCTCGGAGCCTTCCTGCTGCGTGTGGAAAACAAATGTTGCAGCTGGATACGTACGGCGGAGTCAAGTGTAGTGCTCCGGGTTTGAGTTAATATTGACATCGTTTACGCACACACACCCACACAGGTGGCCTAGTCATGCGTGTAACGGAGGACAAACCAGAAGATGCATTCTCATTAAGAATTCTCGGCGATGTTATCATGTTAGGGTTCGCCCGCTAACCTAGTGCAGCTTCCATGCGTTCGCTCCATGCGGGACCATTAAAGTTGTACACATATCAGGTTGGTCAATGAGTCGTAAGACTATGGCTTTAGGCACTCGGTTCACGGGAAGAACCCTGGCGAAAGAATGCAAAGAACCCACAGGACTTATGAATTTCTTACAAACTATTACAAAATGTTAGTCGAGTACCATACTAATCTCTGGAGCAAAGTGTAACTATCAATCGGCCGACGGGCCTGGGCCAGCAAAATTGGTCCAATTGGATTGGAAGTAATGGTAATTCGCACATCACCCGTTTATGCGGCTTCACTCACAGCTCACAGAGAACGACGCCAACTGAACAGGGTTTCCAGCAATTTTCCCAGTAGACCACAGTAGGCTAGTTTCTCTGTTTGCTTCATCCCGTTCCGATTTCCGTAGCTTAAAGACACCACCAGACAGGGAGAGACACACAGGCAGGAGTAAGTAAAAGAAAGCAAACCACTCGCAGCTGCATCGTTGAGAAGAAGGACTCAAAGCATGCTCTGATGAGCTGTTGACGACATCGTTCGTCCTGTCGATTGTTCATCATGTTACGGGTGTGTTTTGTGCTGCGCGTATGTATGTATGCGTGTACGGCACCACAGGGAGTTTCGCCGTAGATCCACCCGTTCTTTGGGGCGGAGGGGGGGGGGGGGGGGGGGATCCGGATGTTCGTGTCTGTTTGCGTGTGTGTTGGTGATGATGTTGATGAGGCGCTCTATATGCACAGGCCCGCTGCTTTCGCCTGTTTTCCCGGTGAGCCTTGCCTAGAAAGCGTAATGAAATGATGAACCTACCCCGGTTAGGTACGTTTTCCGGCTATCGTCTAATATCGTCCTGCCGATAATGTCATGCTTGCTGTTGCATAATGAATTATGCAGCGCCGTAGGAGTCTGATTTGCTGATATTAATTTGTAATCGGGATCTGGAAAATGTCAAACGGAGAGAGAGAGAGAGAGATAGAGAAAGAGAGAGGGAAAGGCGGAGAGAAACTGTGTGAAACCAGGCGTGACAGAGAGAGAAAGAGAGAGAGATCATGGAACGCGACGCGAGTGGCACCGCGGTGCCAGTCCTGATTACCGATGCTCGCGCAACCGATTCGGAACCTAGGAACACATCCGGAAGTCCGGGGGCGCAAAAAAAAGGTCAAACAAAAGCACAAACGGCCGAAAGCTAAGCGCAAAAGCGACAATGAAGGGGCACACGGACGGAAAGAAGCAAAAGGTAAATGGCACCGCAGCAAAGGATCCGCGAGTGGGCGGCTGCCAATTCTCCGCTCACTTTGCCAATCCCGGCCGGAATGGAATAATTAGCATGACAAAGGGCACCGAGCGCGCGTCCGCGTTCCCGCGCGTGGAACGGATTAATGGGATGCGTTTGACTTTTGCTTCCTTGGGTAGTTGGTCCGCGCGAATGTCGGACGTCGTCGACTCCATCGTCGTCTCCGGTAATGGGAAATGGGACAAAGCGGCCCCACGACGGGCCAACATTGAGTGCTAGGTGGTAGAAGTGTATGCTTGTAACGTGTAACAGGGGGCTAGGTGAGTGAGAGAGAGAAAGAGAGGTCCATTGTAACGGGCCAGAAACGGGCCGCTTACCCTCGTTCGACGGGACCACGTCGGGGTTCTTCTCGTCGTACATGTCTTCCGACTGGCTGAGCGGTAATGAGATTTTCTCCTTAATTGGCAGATTACCGGGCCGCTTGCCGAGCCCGCCGGGCCCCTTCGGCCCGCCGCAGCTGCTGGTCAGCTGCTTGGCCTGCGTCGACCGGAGCTTGAAGGCGGCGGCCACCGCGATTATTATGCAGATTATCATCGTTAAAATGCCAATAAATATTCCGATCGATACGATCGGCGTTAGCTCGAATTCCGTGTGTGACCCTGTGAAAACAGAGAGAGAGAGAGAGAGAGGGAAAAGAGAAAGGTTGATTAAAAACATGGCGCGCGGTTGAATCCGAATCGAGGACAAAAAATCGGGCCCGGCGTAATCGAAGAGAAATGTTCGGGGCATGCCATCCGACGGTCCACACTTCGATGACTCGATGACACCGACGCTGATGTTGCTGTTGCTGTTGGCGTTTTTCGCCATCGCCCCACCCTACTCGTCGGAAAACTCGTCGGAAAAACAGACATCGAAATGTTTATTATACTGGTCCCCAGGATCCCCAGTGGGCCGCACCACACTCGCTTCCCTTGGTGTGTGGTGGTGTGTATTTTACGCACCCATTCGGGTGAGAAATTGGGTGTTATTTTTCGCAACTCCCGATCGCGGTGGCCGCCGATGTTTTGAGACTAATTTTCAACTCCGGCATGGTGATGCTCTGTTTTAAGCTTCTTTGGCACACTGTTCTGATGTTCTGTTCAATGTTCTTTGTTCGGGCACACCTGAAAACAATTAAACTGTAAGCTTGGCAAAGAAATTAAAAATAAACCAATCGATTGTATTGCTGCATCCAATCAGTGCCCTTTTAATTATCAATGGCCCATAACTTGGAATAGCCCAAAACCCGATCCGGACTGATTATTATCAGACGCACCACGTTATCGCACTACGCATTATTACGGCTACCATTATTCATAACCATCGGGTTAAAGGGGAAATCACTGGGAAAAGAACTTTCCCGGGGCCAATGAAACTCAGCCCCCGAATCGGACCGGCTCCCTCCACCAGGGGGGAAAAAGGGAACCCAGTCCTTATCGGACAATTTATTTGCGTTCGTTCAATACGAAGAACGAAGAAACAGAACCAAACAATACAGGGAACAAAAAAACGGGAACGAATTTGCATCTCGTTTGTCCTTCGGGGCGCAGCTCCCGGAAACAGTTCCCGGTTGCCAAAGCGGGGCCATTTAGCCCTCAGCTGGAAGTAAAAAAAATGGAGTGTGACACACCAACAAAAACCGCGTGCCAGAACCCTGGCGAGAGCTTTCCGCGTGAAAACCTGCGTGCACATAGATCATCTCCAAGAATTATGCAGAACAAACGCGAAGCGAACGAAATACACCGATAAATTAAATGGGCTCTCCACGTCCATGTCCACGTTTTTGTCTATCAAGTCCCGGATTCGCATGCACCAACCAAAAAAAAAAAGAATCAGAAAATATTGGAAAAAGGATCGAACGGAATGGAAAATCGGCTCGTGACCGACGGCGCAAACTGTTTCCCTCGCGCTGGCTGGGAGAAAATTGGTAATCGGAGTAATTGCGTTACGTTCAAATTCATTCCGGAACGCGGCGGCGGCGTGCGTGGCGGGCCTGGCCGGGAAACCAGTTCTTTGACGCTCCCTCGCTCATTTGCATGCCCTTTGCTGGCTGGCTGGTGCCCGTAATTGTTTATGTGTATTTATTTATTAAATAAATCTGATAAATTAAATTAAATGCCGATAAGCCGCCACCGGCAGCAGGCACAGGGCGGGTCGGTGCGCTTCACCATCGAAAGGGGTTTTAGAGGCCACCGATTTTTCACGCATTTTCCTTTCACGTTCGATCCTTAGCATTTTTTCTTGTGAGTGCCGTTGCAGAGACCAAGGCCAGCGCAAGCCACGAATTCTATCCAGTCATGA